>NC_051049.1:1241432-1358932 GCF_904848185.1 Acanthopagrus latus
TCTCGATAGACTCGGCCATGACTCATCTGACCGCTTTAATTTCAGCAGTCGTCGGCGCTGTAAAGATAATTTAAGCGGCTCGTTTTTGTCTCGGGGACAGTCGTGCGTTACTGCAGTGTTGGTATTAATGAGCAGTTTAAAAGGGCAATTACAACACATTTTCACTTAATGTCTTCATAAAAAGAAGATCTGCATATGTGGACGCCTGTGAAAACATCTTTTGTTTATTACTCACCGTCGCTTTAACGTTTTTATTTTGTTTTCACCTCCAGGCAGCATTATAATAATAAACCTTCGCTCGGTTTGTAATCCAAGTTAATTAAAACAGTTAAAGATGTGTCTTTTTTTATCTGCTCTGTAGCTCGTCAGTCGTTCGGCTCGCAGCTTTAAACAAAGACAAACAGCTTAACCGCCTCCACTAAAAATGATTTCTGAGGTTTGTGCCCTCTGCGACCGAAGGTTAGAGAGCAGCTGAGGTATACTCTCTCCCACTCACTCCTCATCCATTAGCGAGGTGACGGGCTGAGTGCTGGAGCTGTTGGGATCAGAGAGACACAGTGGTACCAACACTTCCTCCTGGATATCAACCATGAAACGACCAGAAGTGTCACAGTGACGTTGCAGTTTTGTCACACACTAATAAGCTCACGTCAACACTGATGACAGCCGACACGCTTCTCACTGCTGCAGCTTCACATTAAAAGCATTTAACTGGGGAAATACTGACGTTTATTTTGAAATGCACTGTGTTCACTTCATCCAAAAGTGTCCAAAGAGCAAATCAGCAGTTATTATCTCTATTTTCTGATGGCTAAACTTGCATTTCTTCACATTGTAAGTGAAGTAAGCGACTCCTGCAGCTGCTGTGCTGCAGCTCGTCCAGTTGACCTGTGACTGTACACCTGAGGTGAGCTGAGTCTGTCGCCGATCACCAGCTGGCAGCTTCAAGCCCGTCAGGTCACACCTGACATCACACGTCCTCGCAAGTGCAAATCAGGACACGACTGGGACAAACACACATGTTTAAGATGCTTGGTGAGTTCTAGACGAGGCAGAGAAACCCAAAGCAATCCTGGTCAGAACCTGAAGATGTGTTCATGAAACCGGGCCCAAGCAGAACTGCTCAACATCAACTGAACACGGCACCAGGCAGGACGTCAGGATTCAGAGCAGGCAGATTAAATAAACAAACACACACACACACACACACTCACACACACACACGCACACACACACACACACACACACCTATCATAAACCAACCACTGTTCTCAATCGAACCATTGTTTTAGGATTTGAACTGACGAGGAGAGCAGTGTAGTGCCTGGCACCGCTGGTACACAGTGGGGGTGGGAGTGTGTGTGTGTGTGTGTGTGTGTGTGTGTGTGTGTGTGTGTGTGTGTGTGTGTGTGTGTGTGTGTGTGTGTGTGTGAAGCCAGAAGCCAGTTGGGTTTCTTTGGTGCCAGCTGGAGAGATTTTGAGTTGAAAAGACACTCTGTCGAACCAGGAGTGTGTGGAGACAGAGGCTCACACACACACACACACACACACACACACACACACACACACACACACACACGCACACACACACACAGCCTCTGTCCCTACAGATGAATAATTGAGAGGATTTTAATGCCTCTCTTGGCAGAATCCAGACGTTGTGAAGAATCAGATCAGTGGCTCTCACAGTTATTTGATGTTCAGAGGAGGAGACGTGTGAACTGGACCTCAGACGGGCAGAACCGGGCTGTACATGTTCTGTGTCTCTATGAAATGTATCCTCACTGTGCTGCATTATCACCCTTTGAGTCTGTACATGTCATTAACATGTGTCACCAGTTTCGATCACCAGCTGACAGCCTTTAAGCCCGTCAGTTCACACCTGACATCACAATACATCTTGACGTGCGTCCTGATTGGCCCGCTGGTGACCGGGTCTCACGTCTGGGCTCTGAGTGCAAATCAGGACACAACTGAGACAAACAAACCCAGAGAACGACTTCAGGCCCAACTGAACGTTAGTCACAGGCCCAAATGTTTCAGAATCTGTCTTCACAAAGTCGACTCTCTGAAATCAGCAGCTTACCAAGAGTACGATGTTCATGAGAGAGTCGGGGAATTTTATTTTATTTTTTTACTATCACGTCATTTTATGGAACGACCTCTCAGCACCAGCATCAGTGACTGACTGTAATCCGCTCTGACATGTTGCTGTTTGGACCTTTTCTCTGCTCCTCAGAAGCATCTAGAAGCTGCTTCCTGTCCTCTTTTGACAGCATGACAGCTGCAACTCGCGTTCTGAATCTTTAAACTTTGATTATTTCCAGGTATACGTGACGTTATCAGTGACTCTCGTGGTGGTTTCACTCTCTGGACCGTCTGACATCTTATTTAAAGGGCTGTGTTTCCTTGTTCTGTTCGCCTCTCTAATTTTGGGTCTAGGTGAATTTGGTTTTGGCCTCTGAAGAATCTTGAACAGTCGGCAGTTTGACATGATAAATGTGCCGACATGTCACAACCTCGTATGAAATCCTGACTCTGTAGTTTCCTCGTGTACATCTGATCTCGCCAGCAGTTTGGTTCATCATTGGGAAAAAAAAAGAAAAGAAGCCGAAGGAAAAGCAGGTCACAGTTTGTGTTGTGCAGCAGTTTGTCCTGTCGAGCCCGCGGGTCAAACGCTTTCATCCTCACAGAGAGCGGTTCTGCTCAGGTCCTCGAGAAACAGCCGGAGAACTGAGTGATGCTTCAGCAGTGTGTCCACACACACACACACACACACACACACACACTTCAGGCGGCTTACATCTTCCTCCAAACATTTATCTGCCGCGTCCTTGTCTCTGACAGGAACGTGTTCCGAGTCGCTCCAGCGGGTCATCCAATCTGCCAGAACACACTCCAACACAGAGGAAGTGTGTTTGCTTACAGACGGAAACATATTGCCATGACGACCCCACACACACACACACGCACACACACGAGTGTGTGTTTGTGGAGGCGAGAGAGGTTAAACACACAGGTCGAGTTTACACAGTCGTGTGTGTGTGTGTGTGTGTGTGTGTGTGTGTGCACAGAGAGCCTTTGTTTGATGGCTGCGATGACAAATCACCGGCCTCAGGCTGATTTCTGCCCTCGCGCTCCGTCAGGATGTCCAGATAAAGCGGAGGCAGTGATGTACGATCGGGTGGCGACCCGTCATGATCGTTACATTTATCAGCTGATCACACACATCGTCTCATCGTACGCATCTCGTCAGCTCTCCGGTGTGCTGCCGTGTTTCTTTACATTAGAACGTCACATTTTATTTGTCTCTTGATCAAAATATCGCAAGTCTGCCACAATATGATTTATGATGTTGATACAGTCGCCTGCGATCAACATGAGATGATATCGTCTGTTAATTTAACACCATCAGTTACATTTATATCAACTCACAAAAAGCAGCTAAGATATGATTTGACAGTTTTATTTCGGAGCTTTTCAGTGGAAACTATCAAAAGTTCCAGACATTTAAATGGAAACCAGTCAGATCTTTGTGTCTCTGTTCAGAGGGGAGATGATCGTGGATGGAAGCAGTGACACAGATGCCACATTGGAGTTTCAAAATAAAAGCGTATCTTAAGGATGGCGGTGATGTGAAGCGGTGTTTTTTCACTTCACATCGATGCTTTTGGATCGTTGATCATCGAACGATATATTGAAACAAGCTGATTGTTCTTTAAAGGCTGTCTTTGTATTATCATTATATCAGTGATATTAAAGTGACAGTAACATCTTTTAATGCACTTATTTCTGGGACAATACATCATCCAACAGAACACGACAGGAGTGGGCGGGTTGGTGACGGATCAGGTCATGATATAAGTCGAACTCTGATGTTTTCTCTTTGAATTTATTAAATCCATTTCTGTGATTATTGGAACATGACTCGAACATTTTCCAGCGTTGCGTTGTTTTAATTTCACAGCGTTGATCGTCTGAAAGCTGCTCCACAGGAACACAGACCTCCTCAGTCCTCCTCCGTCTTTCATCTCGTCTGGCACCACAGAGCGTCTGCCTCAGAAAAGCCCGTCTCCCGCTGAGTCCGGCTGCACACATGAGCGGCACCAGAGTGATTAAAAAGTTTCTCCGAGACTTTTTTAACATTCTTATTGGACGGGATGTTCTTCTAAAGTTCTGGTAACAGCGTGACGTCGGGCGTGTTTGTGATGCTCAGAAAATAGTTTTCTTTCTACAACATTCTCAATTTGTAAGAATTGTGGGTAAAATCCGTCTCAGCCCGGAGCTCATGGTGTGGCCTCAGCTGTAGGGCTGCTGGGCTGAATGTGACCTGGACCTGGACTTGGACCTGGCACCTTACAGCCGGAGTTACAGACGAACCACAGGCGGAGTAACAGACGTGGGGTCGCGTTGCTGCTCTCAGGCTGAATACAGCAGCACAGCAGAATGGAGACACGCCGTTATTCTGAAATTGAACAGTAGAACAAATAAAACGTATCATCTCACAACATGCTGACATCATTCACTGCTACCGAGCTTCCAGAAGATCAGTTTCCATCATCTATCATCTCACAAGCAGCTTCTCAGCGTCGCCTCGTGCTTTACGTTGTTGTGACATTAATCACAGATCGTCTTTGTTTCCCAGCAGTTTATTAATCTTCACGTTTCTTCGTCTCCTTCATTATAAACGCAGAGTGGATTCATGTTGGCAGGTGCTGATCTGAGCAGTGGGGTCGGAAACCTGAGAACCAGAGTGTGTGTGTGTGTGTGTGTGTGTGTGTGTGTGTGTGTGTGTGTGTGTGTTACATGTTGTGTTTGGTTTTTGAAGGTCAGCGTTTTTCTCCTCCTGACTGATTTCTTTCTTCCCTCATCTCTCTCTCTCTCTCTCTCTCTCCTTCTTCTTCGTTCCCGCCTCGTTTGTAATTCGAGTGAGAACATTTTCCCGTTGGCCTTTTGGATTTCCTTACGTTGCCTTTTTCCCGGTCACGCCTCGTGGCTTCGCGCGGCTGCAGGTGTGGGAATGTGTGTGCGTTTGCTCGGCTGACCGTCATTATTCCTTCTGTCACGCGGAGACGAGACGTCTTCATGGAAGTTTAATGACTCTCAGCTGTTTTCACACTCGGCGGCTGACGGATGTCTTCACACCACCGCCGTCATTTATTAAACATAACCAGTTATTCTAACACGCTCATTAATTCTACTAATTAATGCATTAATCAGCGAGTGTGTCCTTGTTTTAACATGCTCATCTTCACAGAACACGCGAACGCTGTTAATACGACCCGCTGGCAGCATTAAAGGGCCATTCCGTCTAAACATACCGTAGAAAATTGTCTTTTGGGCTCAAAGTGGTTTCATACACGAGCCGGCCAGATGAGATGACGTCATAAAGCAACTGAAATATCAGAACCTGGAAAACAATCAGTTCTTTTTAATTAAAACAAAACAGTTCAGAGCCAAGGGGCTCATGGATGTGAGTTTCAAAATAAAAGCATATCTTAATGATTAATCTGTCTCCCTTCCTTCCTTCCTTCCTTCCTTCCTTCCTTCCTTCCTTCCTTCCTTTCTGTTTGTTTCTCTATTGTAAATGTTGATCATGTAAAGACAACAAACATTCCGTCCAGTAATCAGAATTTTTTCGCCCTCAGTTCTTGAAGCTGGTGTCGGTCAGGCTCTGTTAATCAAGTACGACACTCTCAGCCTCATTAGCAGCAGTGAGACGTTCATGGTCCCCAGAGGTTGACGTCTCTTAGCAGGTCAAGATTTTCTAATTATTCAGTGAAACATCTCAACCATCATGTGACGTGAGGACCCTTCATGTTATGAAGACATTCGTCATTCCCAGAGAATGTAAATCATCATTTTACATTCACAAACAAACCTGTGAGTCTCAGCTCTTCGCTTCAGTTTCTCTGCAGTGAACACGGCAGCTTTGATAGATTGTCTCTCTCTCTCTCGACCTCGTTCTGCAATCTGTGGGAAAAAACTTCACCTTCCAGCTCTGCAATCAGCTCCGGGTCCGTGTGAAGCCGGAGACGAGGCGGCGATCACAGCCGCAGATAGCACATAATACCTGTATTTACTGTCTTTGTTTGCAGCGTGGGCAGAAATACGCTCCCTCGCTCTCTCCGCGCCTAAAATTGTATACGCAATCTCACCTGCTGACCTCTCCATCTCCTGCCAGTCTGATTGTTCCTGCTGCTTCCTCTCGTCGGCTGCACCTGAACGCAACGCTCGTTCAAATCTGCGGCGAGATAAAGAAGAAAGACTGTAATCGCTGCTCAGATGAAGGGTTTCTGTCCGTAGATGCACAGTAGAGTGTTGGGACCAGATAATTATAGATGAGAAGTCCTGCAGAGACGCTCTAATGTTTTATTAATGGGAGCGCTCGCAGATGAGAGACATATTTACCGTCCGGTCATTAGTCATTCTTCTTCCCTCCGTGTCTCTGCAGACTTTGTTCTGATCTCATTTTTTCTATTTTTTTTCCTATTAACTGGGTTTAGTGTGGCTGCTGCTGCCCTCCAGGGTGGAACTGAACTGGCCCTGAACTCACCACGCCACCTCTGACACACACACACACACACACACACACACACACACACACACACACACACACACTCAGCTGGTTTGAGTCCCTTGAAGTCTGACTCGTCTCTCTTGTATCTCCCTCCTCCAATCATCCTCTCTCATGTTGTCTCAATGTCATTTAGTCCTCTTTCTTTCTCTCTTTTCCTGCCTGTCATCCCCTTGTTCTCCCTCCGGCATCACAGCAGCGCTCAAGTGAAAAAAAACCCACTTTGAATGAATATTGGATGACTTTCTCGCTCGCTCTCTCTCTCACTTTGGCAGCAGTGTGTGTGCAGATTAAAACATGTGAGTTGATGGTTTGTGTTTTAAAAGCACCCACGAGCCGAGTTCTCTCTGTGGTTTCATGTCTATCAGTTATCTCAGCTGGCATCCAGAATCTTTTATTGATCTTTTATCAGATGTCGAGTAATTTCCATTAGAGATCGAAAGCTTGGCTCCTTTATTTCCCTTCCGATCTCAGTTTTGATGAAGTGGAGAAACATTTTTCCAGATCTTTTCTGTGTTTACCCTGGACTCTGACTCACAGGCTTTCATTACACTGCTCAAAGAAGCATGACCACTTTACTTTAACCTTCACTGCTTTTTCTGAGTTTGTTGATGTATAAACTCTCTCCACTGTTAGAAGCAGCCCGAGGTCGTCTGACGAAGGTTTCCTGGCAGCTCTTACATCCAGGCTCGGAACAAAAGGTCAGAGTGTGTTATTTGTCATCGCTCGGAGACTTTGTGATGTGTTGCCAGACAAAGTCAGACTCGCCGCTTCCATGTCACTTTGAAGGCCGAGCTCCCGGCGACGCACCTGCCTGCACAGCGACCGTTTGATCTGTCGGGTTCTCGGCTCGAGCCGGCCGTCAACCTTCTCCTTGTGTTTCTCTAATTCGTTCTGGAGCCTGTCTGAGTGGCTCGGGGGAAGGTTTTGGACGGCTCGACATCAGTTTGGACGAGCCGCTGCGGCAGAAATGCTGACGCTCGGCCCTTTTGACTTTAATCAGGAAGTTCCAGAGTTTCTCCAAGATGTGTCACGGCCCATTTGAGGCTCCGAAATTTGAAGAAAAACAGAAGTGGGAACAGAATGTTGGATTTCTCCTCTCGCCCGTCGCCCAAGAAATATTATTGGAAGCGACTTTTTTACCGTCAAGGCTGAGAGGAAAGTGCCTGGCCGGGTGCTGGAGAGCTCTTACCTCAAATTTAAGAGCACTTTTCTGCTGGTGTTATTGTGCGAGCAGCGCCACAGCAGACCGGACCCACAACCACTCGTCTCAACTTATTACCTGAACGTCAGCTCAGGCAGAAGTTGTGCTATTTTGATTTTAGAGCTCGATGAGATTATACATGTATGACCTCTGTGTGACTCATGATAGCACACAGCTGTCAGAGCTGACGTTATCCTGCTGTTACGGTGATGTAACTGGATCAGCTTTAAAGTTTCAGCTCAGAACCGCGTCTGAATCACAACCTTCGACTCGCTGAGCTGCAACAGGTTTGTGTTAGCAGTATTCAAGGCACAACTTGTAGGATTGGAAAACACACAACAGTAGAGAAATGTGGAGAGAGAGGGAGGAAGAGAGCAGCGTTAAAGTGAGACTTTCGCCAAAATGCAACCCAAGCGTTTTTTGTCAGTGTACCCGAGTCAAACCTTCGTGTAAAAGCATAATTACGATGAAAGAGGCACTTTAAAGATTCAAAATCTCTTTTTTTAAAACACTAAGAAGGCTCGACACAACATGAAACTTTGCTCGTAGTTTTTGAACAACTCATGTTAGCAGTAGCTTGTTCCGCTCGCCGCCGTCCTGCCAGTGGAGAAGAGTTGATCTCAGAATGAGACGTAACCTGGAGGACAGTTCAGGTGGAACGCTGCTAAAGCTCAGTTCCATATAAATACACAGATCATTTATTGTTTTGTCTTTAGTGAAAAACAATATTGACCTTGAAGTTGAAAAAAGAGCCTCATATAAGAAACAATACTGAAATCAAAAGCTGGTAAAGTGACGTGAGATCTGGTGTGGATAGTTGTTGTTGGAAGACAGAAGTTCCACCATAACTGTCCTCCAGGTTACGTCTCATTCTGAGGTCGACTCTTCTCCACTGGCAGGACGGCGGCGAGCGGAACAAGCTGCTGCTAACATGAGCTGTTCAAAAACTTTCTTTTTTGTAACTCTGTGTACACACACACTGTTGTCAGTGCTGGTGTTCATGTGTAGAGACCCTGGTGATGCTACCAGCACAGTTTCATGTTGTGTCGAAACTTCTTACTGTTTTAAAAATAGAGATTTTGATGCTATCGTAAAAGTGTCCGTAGCACTCCCACTGAAGATGAGTTTGCCCCGCCCTCGGTCAAAAACACACACAGAGCGAAGGAGAGCGACAGAGACCGGTTGAAAATAAAATATTTTTAAGTTCAGAGAGAAATCTTTGTTCCACTGCAGACAGAGTTCTTCAGTACGGGTCAGAACCCACGCATGCCTGGGAGAACGTTCTGCTGACAGTTTCCCAGAATTCCCCGGGTCTCAGAGGTGTTCAGCCTCAGCCTGACACAGCGAGAGACACGTCTCTCGTCTTCACTTCCTCTGTTTCACATCTTCATCTCCACTTGTTCTGTGATCTGACCCTGTCACTCTCTCCTCCCTCACCGCCTCCATCTTCCTGTTCAGCCGTCTCTCAGCTCCCCTCTCCTGCTAATTATTCAGTCCTGCTGGGGGTTTCTGTCTCTCTCTCTCTCTCTCTCTCTCTCTCTCTCTCTCTGTCTCTCTGTCTCTCTCTCTCTCTCTGTCTCTCTCTCTCTCTGTCTCTCTCTCTCTCTCTCTCTCTCTCTCTCTCTCTCTCTCTGTCTCTCTCTCTCTCTCTCTGTCTCTCTCTCTCTCTCTCTCTCTCTGTCTCTCTGTCTCTCTCTCTCTCTCTCTCTCTCTCTCTGTCTCTCTCTCTCTCTCTCTCTCTCTCTCTCTCTCTCTCTCTCTGTCTCTCTCTCTGTCTCTCTCTCTCTCTCTCTCTCTCTCTCTGTCTCTGTCTCTCTCTCTCTCTCTGTCTCTCTCTCTCTCTCTGTCTCTCTCTCTCTCTCTGTCTCTCTCTCTGTCTCTCTCTCTCTCTGTCTCTCTCTGTCTCTCTCTGTCTCTCCCTCTCTCTCTCTCTCTCTGTCTCTCTCTGTCTCTCTCACTCTCTCTCTCTCTCTCTCTCTCTGTCTCTCCCTCTCTCTCTCTCTCTCTCTCTCTCTCTCTCTCTCCCTCTCTCTCTCTCTTTAACCCATTTTCTGTCTCTCCTCCGTCAGCAGGACTTCGTCTCCCCTCGTCTTGCTGTTTTTTCTCTTCACGCTGAAAATGCACAACTGCCAAAAAATAACTCACGGAGCTAAATATGACGTTTGAGTTTAGGCGATGTCTTTTTGATTACATGCGTGTTTGCAGCCTGCTGTCGCTGAACGTGTGTGTGTGTGTGTGTGTGTGTGTGCATACATATTAGTGCATTTGTCACCCTGTATTAGTCGACCCATGCGTCTTCTGCTGCATGTTCGCCAACTGCGTCCATGAGAGATTCAATTACATGCTGTTTTAGGACACACACACCTCCACACACACACACACACACACACACACACACACACACACTGGAACACGCCCTCCATCACTTACTTTTCTCATTTAATAAAACACCACTTCACTACACCATTACCTCTAAAACAATCTCTTTCTCATTTATCTTCTTCTCCTCCGTCCTTCTCTCGGCCTTTTATCTAATCGTACCTCCGGCCCGTCCTCGGCCTCCTCCGTGGAAGATTCTGTTATACATCTTGCATTCTGCAATTTATTCTTCCCATTTGTCATTTCATTACTCGGCTTTTAAAGCGATCCCCCCACCACCGCCTCCGTTCTGTCGTCCTTTCTTTCTTTCTCTGCTGCTTCTTTTGTTCATAATTTTATTTCTTTTCCAGTTGTAGAAAAATGATCTGCTGGACCTGATTTTCAAAATGGAAAAAGCACGAAGCAATATATGTGAACCAAAGCCATCGTCTCAACCTCAGATCACACATGATTCCTCTCAGGACAGCTGAACCCATTTGTCTCCCTCGCTCACATATCGTTCATCATGTGTCCTGAATTGTAAATCTATCTAAAAAAAAAAAGAATCCATCCTTCAGCTTCCTTGATCCGTGAGTAATTGTCAGATGGAAGCTGGTGGGTTTTCTTCCGTGACCCAGATGGATCGACCCCGGCCGGGGGAGCGCTGGTGGCTTTTCGATGACAGCCTTGTTTCAGCCACTTGAGCGAGAACTCTCTGCAAATCCAGAAACAGTTAAGGGTATTTTTCTCTCACGAGCGCTCTGACGAGCAGCTGCACTGCCATTACACGCTGGCAGGCGAGCGAGACAAAGAAAATGAGCGAGGTATTAGAGAGGATCGAGGTGAGAGGAGCTCATCATGGACTCCAAACTCCCGGCTCTCCACAAAGGGCCAATCCTCGTCAATTACCGGAGTAAGCAAGTGAGAGACGGAGGGAGCGTGAGAAAAAAGGCCTCCGCTTAGTGCAATCACTGTCACAGCGAGAGCGGGCGGATAAAGAGAGCGAGTGTCACAGCCTGATAGCTGCAGGGTGAAATTGCTGTCATTAAACAGTCACCGAGTGCCGAGGAGGGAAAGACGTCTGTGTCCAAGTCTGTCGAAAACTGTCCGACCTCCCTGACGTCTCTCTGCATTTATCTCACAGCTACTTTGCACATTTAGAAGCAAAACATACGATAATCCTACAAAATGTGTCCAGAAGCTGGAAGCAGCTCCACCACGACGCACTGCGACAGCAAATGTGCACATCAGTAAAAACAATGCGATAATAAAATGGTTTTGGCCACTCGGGGGCGCTGCGTGAACGTTTCAGACGCTTTCACCCAGAAAACAATCAGCTCACTCAAAACTGACGAAACATTTCCGGAGCTTCACAGCAGAACGTCGCTGCAGCGTTATTTTTAAATACCTGAAGTAGCTGAGGAATTATTTTAGGTGAACAAAAACAAAAGCAAAAATGATATAGACACATGAAATCCAAAGTCTACTTAAGACCAGTAAAAGAGATTATTTACACCATTAAACCAGAATCTGTCAGTGTCTGGAGGACTAGATCACACCAGACGATGCTTGGAACTCTGTGCCTCTGTCGGATCAGTGATAAACCGTGTTGTGTTTGGACACTTTCACAAAGCGTCTCTCTGAGAAACATTATTTTAATATTTTATTTGCGTGCTCTCTTCATCCCTCAGCTCTGCTTCTCACTGCCTCCCTCCTCCAACTGTCTCATTCCCACTTGTTCCCTGTGAATTTTAAAGACCTCCTCTGCTGCTGCACTCCTTTCTTCCAGCTGTGAGCGGTTATGTAACGTCTTCCTATCTCCTTTCTCCGTCCTAATAATTCTCTTTTTGTATCCCTGCAGCTCCATCACACACACACACACACACACACACACACACACACACACACACACACACACACACACACACACACACAAACACTTTGTTGTCATCTTTGGTGACTAAAAGCTCGTCTCTGTGTCTCACAGCAGCAGCAGCAGCTTTCCACCGCCCAAAAAAGAACTTGGCTGCAGAAAAAAGATGAAATGCAGAAACACCGGCAGGAAGACGGGAGGGAGGGAGGGAGGGAGGGAGGGAGGATTTCGGGGACATGAAACAGCGAGCGGGGGGATCCAGGCGTAGGACTGGTTTCAAAGTGTGTGTGCGTGTGCAGAGTTTTAAGCCTGCGGGGGGGAGAGGACGGCTCAGTGATTAGGATTGTAGTTTAAATTTAGAAATTTGGAGACGAGCAACCTGGTACCCAGAGGATTCCTCTGCCTCTCTCCGTCTTCTCTCATTGAAATCAGAACAGATAAGTTTCAGAGGCGTGCGGAGGAGTGCAGCCAGATTCCTCCTTGTTTAATCGCAGCGGCAGCTCTGCTGAATGTTACTTACTTCCACAAATGTCTTTAGGGGAAGAGAGAGCTGTGCATTAGGAGGATGAGGGGGAGCGCAGTGCTGCTGTTGGAAGAAGAATTATAGAATCCTTTGAGGAAACACAAGTGGAGAAATTCAAAGAGAGACATGAGGAGAAGATGGTGCTGGTGGTTTGCTCCGGGGTAGGTGGGCTCAGTTATTCATCGTCCTTAATCTTGCAGTGCAACTCAGATTTTACTTTTGGCGTCTGTGCTGCTCGGCTCTGGATGAGCTGTGCAGTCGTATTTCAGAGTTGGACCGTATTTCAGAGTTTATCAGGCTGGAAGAGTCAGATGAAAAAATAATTTTTTACATCCGTCAGAAAGATTTTTCTGCCTCAGCGTCGTGGCCGGCAGCATCGTGTTCTCAGGTGTTACATCCGTCCCGTCTTTCTGCAGATTTGACCCGGACGTTCAGCTGGACTGGAGGACGAACGGATCACAGTTTGTTAAAGCTAAAACTCACTGTGACCTCACAAAACACATCTGTGGCCAATTACCCAACATTCATTATGATATGATGATTATGACACGAATGTACGCAATGAATGGTGAAGATGAAGAAGTGATGTAACTTCTCTGTGACATCATAGAACGACCAGCAGCTGTGGGCCAAATTAAACTTGATCGTAGCGACGTGTTCGGGTGTCTTCAGGGTTAGGGTCAGCTCAGCTCTGGTGTCTTGCTCTTTGGGATCATCGATTGTTCAAGGCCCCCGAAAAATGAAATCTACGTATGAACACCACGAGCTGTGTAGCTTCAGTATGTGGATGAGACAGAGTCTGGGCTCAGTAAACAACAGCAGGGACGACGGTGGGACAGCAAGGCGACGTGTGTTTCCTCCTGCGACATGTGAACAACTGAGTTCATGATAAAGGGAAGTAAACCTGCAGCCTGACTGGTGTGTGGAGGCGTGCGATCACAGCGGTGTTCTCGCCATCATCGGTTAGTTTTCCATTTAAGCAGCATCATGAAAACGACAGATGTGAAGGAAACGTGGTCTCCGTGTGGGGGATTTATCCTTCGGATGTTTTAATCTGCATCCCACATATCGTCCTACTTTATGTGAGAGCGATGCAGAATCATGGGAGTTCTCCACACGCCGTCCTGTATGTTCTGTGCAGACAAACACTGATCCCACGTCTCGCTCCTCCCTTCACTCTCACATGCATCTTCATGTCACCTTTCCTGTTAATCTCACAGGTCTCATCATGTTAATCTTTATCTTCTACAAGTGTTGACACTTTGTTGCACGCAAGGACTCGTGGTGTCCCTCAAACCGAAGCCTGCTCATCGGACCGCGTTTTTAGTTTTTGTCTTGTTACGTCTCCTTCACACGTTCAGTTTCAACAGATAGAATCATTCTTAGGGTCTAAAACGTAATTAATGTAACTGAAAGTCTGTGTCACTCCTGGCTGTCATGAATCTGACGGTGCTAACACACACACACACACACACACACACACACACACACACACACACACACACCTTAGATTAGTAATTCCCATCTGTCTATAGCGATAGCGAGGTATTAGCGCTGAGCTAAATCTCTGAAAATCCTGGTTTATCACACTTGTGTGTCCCACATTATCCCCCCCTAGACACACACGCACACACACACACGCACACACACACACACAGCAGTTGTCATTGTCTCAGTATTGAGGGAGGTGAAATGGCCCGTCATCACTGCAGAAGCTCGCTGGTTTGTATCTTACTCCTGTAATAAATTTCACATTGTCACAGAACAGTCAGTGTTAAACTCTGAACTGCTCATTTACTGACTGTTTGCTTCACATTGTTACTATGAAGCTACAGAACTGGAGGCAGCTGCACCAGTTTTCCACATTAGAGTGTGTTTACAGGTTTTTGGGAGCTCCAGATGTTCTGCTGTTCCTGCACTGAACACACTGTGGACGGTTTAAAAAGAATCAGCACTGACACAGCAGAGGATAACACCTCTGTTATTCCAAAAACCTGGAGCCTACATTACCCACAGTGCTCCTCACAACGTCGCCAGTGAGCGACATCACTGGAGGTAATTCATCAGATACAGTAACATGCAGCTGCTCTCTGGAGCCACAAAAGGCTTCACGCTGCTGTTTACGCAGTAGTTCTCCACGACGCCTGTCAACACACCTCCGTGTGTTCGGCTCTGATTGGTAGTTGAGTGGAGTTAACCTGTCAGAGAGTGTCATGGCCTCATGTCTCACACAGAGACATCTCTAACATGTCAGACACACGACTGTAAAGATGCCTGCAGAGCTCCATTAATACATCCTCAGGATATAACGAGATGTGAACATGAGTTATGTTCACATCAGCAAGTGCAACATTTGTTCCCTCGTTAAATGTTTGCAGAGCTCATTATCTGAATATTTCTGACCTGGCATTGTTTCCGTCCATGTTTCCAAGCAGTTCTGATTCTTCCCCTCATCTTGTGGCACATTAAACACAAGTTAACCTGCTTCTGTTACTAATAAACCAAAGCAAACTGCAACTGTTTCACAACCATATTTGTCCGTTTCCGCCTGTGACCAGTAAACTCCGACAAACTGTCCTGTTGTTTATTTGTTGTAACTAATGAGGACATGTCGGGATGCTAATTGAAATGAGATGTCAGGTGTTTAAAGATATTTTCCACCATCGTCCAAACTGACTGACAGACTTCAGAACAGCAAACATCTGAGTTTGTCTGAATCTTCTGGAGAATAACTTCCTCTGCAGAGTGGAAGGACACACACACACACACACACACACACACACACCTGGCACAGTTAACCTGTCCTCCTCCTCAGTGTCCAGTTTCCTGGTGTTCATGCCGCTCTGCCGGCTGCCGTTGCATTTTTAATTGGATCAATGATTGGATTGATGACGCTCTGCTTATAAAAGCTGCTGACGCAGGTCGTGGGCTGACGCTGCAACTCTGACATGTCCCACAATCCCACACTGCCGGGGTTTATTTATCCGTGAACAGTGAAGCTCTTCGATTGCGTGTTTTCTCTCCTCTGCAGGAAACCTGTTAGCGCGTGTCAGCGTAACGTTAGCACGTTAGCATGTTGCTAAACTTGTTGTCCTCCTTCCTGCTGCTCAGTGCAGAATCCAGCTTCTTAACAACATCTTCATTTTATCCCCATGTGATTTTTCTGACATGTATGGAATATGATGGTGATTGTAGGGGGGAGATCTGCGCTGTGACGGGCTCAGCAGAACTTATCAATATGCTCAGTGTTGATGGTTTTGGTTTTTTAATTTTGGAAGGGCAGCCGAGTCGCCGGAGAGCTTATCAGCCTGTCAGCACCGACGCGTGTTTGTGTATTAGCATTCGGAGCATTTCTAAACAGATAAGCAATGAAGTCTGAGTTATTATTGGTTTATCTCGGGTAGTGACACCTGTCTGACACACACACACACACAAACACACACACACACACACACAGGCTGCATGTTTAAACAGAGGATGGAGCTTGAATGTCAAACTCACGTTAAACGTTTGTTGAAAAATGTCTCCTGAAATTGTGTGTTTGAGCTGCTGCTCTGTGCCGCCTACATTACATACGTGTGTGTGTGTGTGTGTGTGTGTGTGTGTGTGTTTTCTATGTATATATGTAATATGTATGTAAATAAGGTGCAGCTCTGGCCATGGACACACACATTAATCGCTGAGACGTCCGCTAGCGTGCAGAGTCCCTGTGGGTTTGATGTCAAGGAAGGTGACGTGTGTGTGTGTGTGTGTGTGTGTGTGTGTGTGTGTGTGTGTGTGTTATCACTTCAGTCCTGTTACTTGTCCTCATATAAATGACTTTACCTGCCGCCCGGGCCTCTTCCCTCCTCCTCCTCTTCTTCATTCTTCCTCATATTTCTCAGTTTCATCCAGTTTTTATTGCCTGTCTTTCATCTTTCTTCTTCCTCCACTTATCTCTCGACTCCTCTTTTTCTTTAGTCCTCCTTTTCTTTATCCGCTCTGCTTTTATCTTACTTATCATATCTGCTCCCTCATCACTCCTCTTCTTCTCCTCTTCAGCCATATTTCCTTGTTGTTCATCTCTTGTTTCAAATAATCTTTATAGAATACAGGTTCATATTTTTCCACATGTGGTTTAAAACAATAAGTCCTCCCCCTCCTCCCCCTGCTCACCCTCCTCCTCCTCCTCCTCACCCTCCTCCTCCTCCTCCTCACCCTCCTCCTCACCCTCCTCCTCCTCCTCCTCCTCCTCCTCACCCTCCTCTCCTCTCCTCCTCCTCCTCCTCCTCCCCCTCCTCACCCTCCTCCTCCTCCTCCCCCTCCTCCTCCTCTTCCTCCTCCTCCTCCTCCTGCCACATTAACTGTTCTCCGGCACTTAATATTTTAATCACAGGTTGGACTCGTGCATCCAGCAGAAGTAATAATGGTAATGAGACATTTAGAATCTGTTTGCATACGTGGTTTCATTCATTAGAGGAGAAATACATATGATTAACTGTTCCTGGCTGGCTGATGCACGGCCACTTAGAGCCTTTGTTTCGCCCTGCAGCACAATTCATTTTAATAGGAAAATGAACATTATTGCAAAACAATGTTGTTTAATAAAATCACGGTCGTGTTTGAAAAACCCAGAAGGCCGTTTTAAAAGGTTTTCCAGAAAGACAATTACAGGCCAAGAGTAAAACGTTGGGATGAAAAATGTTTTTAACCTGTTACGACCAGCGAGACTGTAAATTATATCTCCTTGTTGGTTTTTAGTAGTTTGAACTCGGCACTGTTATGATTTTATTTTGTGTTGAAGAACAATCTAAATCAAAAGAAGGATTCTCATGCATACGTGTGGAGTCTTGAATAAAACAAAGCACGTCACAAGGATTATGCAGCTAGCTTAGCGTTAGCCTGCAGCTGCGCTCCCAGGCTCCTCTCCTGTGTGATGAAGACGGTCAGCTGACAGACAGTTTCTGAGTCTCAGTTCAGGGTCTGCGTCCTCTGAGGGACTCGGCCTCTGTGGTCTGACCTTGTTCACCTGGTCAGCTGTTGTTAAATGTGACGGTCGAGCCTCTGGAGCATTTCCTGGTTGTGTCACCAGATGTTTTACTCTTACGTCACGATTTCTGCTGCCCAGGCCCACGAAAGTGATGATCTACATCACGTGATGTCGCCATTTTCTCTCTTTTTTTCTTCTTTATTGGGTGCTCAAAGAATCTTGGGATATGTGAGGCCTCGAAGGATCGTAGTGGTGCATCCTCCAGAAACAGGGAGAAGAAGGAGCCTCTGGAGGAGCCTTCAGACTGGGACAGACTTCAGAAGCTCCTCTGAAGGATGCAGAGCTGAACTGAGACACAACATGAGTTGCAGATGGTTTGTTGCTGTTTTCCTTTAGCGGTTTGCAGGCGAAGAGGGTTCACTCTGGACGGATGTGAGAAACTTTGTGTAGCTGTCAGTGTTTTAATGTCACCTTAAATAACTTTTTGTCATCTTACTCCACTTTCTGTTTTGGTTGAGGAAAATATTCACGGTGGACCGTCGAGTCTCTGAGGAAAGTGACAGAAACGTTTCATGTGTTTCAGCGGTGGTCAGAGGATTATTTCTGCTCAGATGTTTCGCTCTGTGAATCAGTGCTGCACATGTGATAATCCTGACTGCAGGATGACGCCTCTGTGAGCAGACATGTGGACTTTTCATATATTCACATGTTTTTAAGTCTTCACGGAGGCTTGAAGGAAACATTCAGGGCTTCAGAGGCGTTCGGGGGCCGTTTGTGTCTTTTCTAGTAGTGATTGAAAATAAAAGGCTGAATGCACAGAGAAACCCCCTGAGAGGAGAGCTCAGCTGCACAAGATAGCCTCCAGATATTTAGCTTCATCATCACACACACATTTCTACATATTCCTCATGTACATTTGCATAGGCGTCCTTTCAAAAACACACATATAGGAAGAGAACATGGCGTCCACAGAGACCTCAGTGTGTTTGTTTTGTGCTCCCACGACATATGTACCGTACGTACAGACACGAGAACGTACATATTAAAGTAACTCGCAACTCTGAATAGGATTTATAACTTAAGGGCTCAACTTGGTGTCAGTATTGTTTATTCTATTGTGTTTTTCTATGTTTATTAATAATTCAGATTTTAAAACTCGAAAAAACAAGTTCCATGAAAACAAAGAATCCGATTTAATTTATAACGACATGAAACCTGTTAGTACAGGAAGTCACATGATATTAATACTGAAACCAACTAATCAAATATCTAATCTAGTGGTTCATAGTAACTGTACTGTGTAACATGCAGATGTGCTGTGCAGATGTTGAACACGTGACATGAAGAATGAGGCTTTCTCGTCTCTCTGCTTTAGAAAAAGAAAGTTTGCTAATATAAACATCTTCTGATTCCACAGAGGCCTGTTACGGTTTGCTGACCTTTAGAAAGGAAAACAGCTGTTTCAAAAGGTGTCTGGTGATATTTTGTTGTTTCCCCGGAGCACAGTGACGTCACACTCAATCTAGATTCTTATAAACTGATTTGGAGGTAAAACTGAAAGTGAACCAAACTGAAATGTCTCTTTGTCGTCGTCTACACATGATCCTCACATTAACTGCAGCCATCACTCAGAAATGGCACATCCAAAATGTAAAAAAGGCAACACACGTGAATAATAATGTAAATGTTCCTGACGAGCGACGTTCAGGACGGTCAATTATACGAAGCCGACGCCGTCGACCTGAACGCATCAGTCAACCGGCCTGCTAAATATTCCAAACAGCTGCTTTTAGTGCAGCTTCACTGCAAACCTGATAACACTAATTGCACCGAGCAAACACACACACACACACACACACACACACACACACACACACACACACACACACACACACACACTCTCTCCTCTCCATCCTCAGTGACAGCTCAGACGATTGCTGCTCTGCTACTAATTCCTTATCTCTGTCTCTGAGCCGAACTCACTCGCTCTGATCCTTCTTCTTTTTTTTCTCATTAATGCCACTTAACTCCGACTCTTCCTCCACTGACACCACCTCCTCCTCCTCCTCCTCCTCCTCCACCTCCTCCTCCTCCTCCTCCTCCTCCTCCTCCTCCTCCACCTCCCTCCCCTCTGCCCACTCTTTACCTTTCCATCCACCTTTCCTTGCCTGTACTGAGCTGAACAGCAGCTTCACCTTCAGTGTGTTCTCTGCTCGTCCTCTCACCTTCCCGTCGCTTCACCCTGACACGCTCCGACCAAAGTAAGTTAGATAAAACAAAAATGTTGCAGAGAGAACATGAAGGGTGTAAAGTTTTCTCCATGTAACACGATAATAAGAGAGTCACAGTTAACAGATAGTGAACGTTAGTTTTGAATTGTTGGTATGGGTCTTTATGCAGCTGCTGATGAATGTTGGTTGTATTTCCTCTAGAAGCAACAACTGCTCGGCATGTTTTTCACAGTATTTGTGTTTGTAACGTGTCGTCTCTCCTGAAGCCAGAATAAACTCAGACAGCAGAAGTGCTGTTTCTGTTCACCACCAAGTGTTCGTCGACCGCGTTTTCACGGCTTCTCTCTCCTCCCTCAGCCATCATAACCCGGCAATCACCACCAAACTGATGCCGATTAATTCTGTCAGGGTAGCTAACGGCTAGCTGGGGCTTCATCTGCTAAATGCTAGCATGCTCCAGGTGCATGCATGGCGCATGTAAACAAAATGATTTTTCTTATTCATCTCGTGTCAGGCAGTCTTTTGTGATGTGTTTATGTCACATGTTCATATCGTGACGACGATGAGAATTTGATTTATCTGGCAGCCTCACCTCCACACGAACAGCCCGGGCAGCAGTGTCCTAGTTTCTGTCAGAATACTCCTGCAGGCCTTTTACACAGTCCTACTGTCAGCTAAGAGTATGAAGATGCTAAAACTGTCAGAATCGTGTTTCCACTGACCGTCAGCTGT
This sequence comes from Acanthopagrus latus, assembly GCF_904848185.1. Classification (NCBI taxonomy): domain Eukaryota; kingdom Metazoa; phylum Chordata; class Actinopteri; order Spariformes; family Sparidae; genus Acanthopagrus; species Acanthopagrus latus. The sequence continues at coordinate 1,261,900 of NC_051049.1, forward strand.
AGCTGCAGAGACTGTGACCTCTCTGCAGCATCGTCTCCGACTCCCAGCGGTCTGAAACTCCAAGCTGGTTCTCACAAAGGTGGTGGACCGACATCCTCCCACACATGTGTACACACACATGTGCCACACACACACATATGAGCTGACCCCCCCCTCGCCTGCCTCCACCTCCTCCACCTCCTCCTGGCCTCCTTATCTCCGTCTCAGAATAGATGGTCTCTTTTCTCTGGAAGTTCATCCATTTTTCATGCCGCTCGCCTCCTGACTCCTCGCCTGCCGCTGTCACACATGTAGCCCCCAACGCCGCGGCCAAGCGCCATAAATGTTTGATGTCCGAGGTCCTCTGCCTCCAAAGACACACTGACACACACACACACGCACACACACACACACACACACACACACACACACACACACACACACTGATTAGATTCCAGTGTACACACACACTAACACATCCTCACTGTCTGTATGCCTTAGAGACAAAGAGATGGTCGCACTCATTCAAGGTTTGTGTTGCTACGTTCCTGTGTGTGTGTGTGTGTGTGCGCGTGTGTGTGTGTGTGTGTGTGTGTGTGAGAGAGACTGAGAGACACAGTGTCGGTCTCAGCTACACTGTACACTGTCAAATAATCAATACTGTGAGAGGATATCCTCTAGAATTTGTGGAATTATGAGCTGGTGTCACAGCGGAGGATCCTGGAGCAGATTCAGTTTTCTAGGAGCTCCACTGATCAATATTTTTCATTTGAACGATTTATCTAATGACTGAAGATGCTGCGGAGGATTTTCACCTCGGTTGGAGTTTTTCTGTGCGAGTGGATGACGTGTTCTTTGAATCGAGGCTACGATTAGCTGCTAGTCATTAAAACTGTTCTGGCTTCAATAACAGCAGAGAGATTCTCAGTTGTTTGTGGGAAAGAGAAAAAAACTCCTGTTGTAGATTTGAAACATGAAACACTTTAATTAAAGACATGAATCCAGAGATCAGTTTGGTTTGTTCGTCTGTGGCAGCCTGACAGGCGGTTCTGTCTCCGGTCCGGTCCTGCAGTATAGACGGTGTAGATCCTTTTATTCTTTTCAGGAATATGTTTCCTCTGCAGCAGAACAGGCAACAACCAGCACAGATAAAATGGACCTCCGCGATCGTATAAACTGCAGACAGACAGACGCTCGCTTGAGTCAGTCCACACACGACTTTCCTCCCTTCTGGACGAACATCGATCAGTCATGTCGCTGATTCAGAGGTTTGGGTCAGTTTATCTGCTTCTGTCAGCATCAGATTCTTCTTCTGACTCTGAATCATTTCAGTCACATCGTCTCTTCAGTCTTTGCTGATTGTTTCCGTCGCTGGTTTACTCTCAGGATTTAACTCTTCTAGAGGAACTCAGCTTGACAAAGACTCTGCTGCAACAATATTCCACAATCTGATCACATTATCAGCATCAAATGAAATACAGTGATATGAGTGTTAGTGTATGTGGTGCGTCTGTGTGTGAACTGTTTCTGTGTTAACCTTGTGCCTCGCCTTTTCTTTGTCACGTCGCCCTGCTCTCTCTCTCTCTCTCTCTCTCTGCTTTATGTCTCTTGACCTTCACGCTGTCTCACACTAAAAGACAAGGACACTCCAGCGTGTGTGGAAATGCTTCATATGAGGGCAGTAAAACCGTTACAGGCGCTCTGTGTATCAGGCAGCATCTGTCAGAGAGCGCAAACATCCCCTCCTGTTAGTAACAGCAGCGTCTCTGTGGATGAGCGTCACAGCGCCTCGTTCAGACGTTCTGAGAAACACTGAAAATAATCCGATCGGACGTGAGAGCTAGCAGAAAAACAAGGCTTGTGTATCTGCTGTCGAACGCAGATCTGGTGGAATTCATGGGGAGGAACTTCACCATCAAACACTGCACTCGCTCACACATACGCTTTGTGGAAACTTCAGGCTGTGGTAGCGAGCAGCGCTGGGCTCTGGGTGTTAGGGTCCAACATGTTGGTCCTGAACAATATATCTCAATATGGATCCCTTCTGTTATCTGCATGTTTCTGCTTTTCCAAAATCAACAACAACCACCTCGGAGGTTGCAGGTCACCAGTCAGAGACGGTGATCGTAGTGTCGGACATTCAAACTCCCTGGAGACGCGTGTTTGAAGAAGTGTAAGAGAATAAGTGGCGACCAGCCAGAGTCGCCCCTTAGATGCATCTGTGTGTGTGTTAATGTGTGTGTTGTATAAACTGAACCAGGCGTGTGTGTGTGTGTGACACGTGAGCAGGTGGACGCTGACCTCAGTAATGCAGGAGATGCCCTCCATCAGAGCAGCGCATGTATCACAAGACATCCTGTGGCCGTGTGTGTGTGTGTGTGTGTGTGTGTGTGTGTGTGTGTGTGTGTGTGTGTGTGTGTACAGAGGGTGGCCAGGGGCCCAGAGGTGCTCAGGGTTAATGGATGGAGCCTCGTGCCTCCCGCTGACAGCAGTTTAATAACCAGAGAAACACACATGCACACACACACACACAGGTGGGGAGGGTGAAGGAGAGCAAGACACATTGGTGTGTGTGTGTGTGTGTGTGTGTGTGTGACTCTTCACACACGGTCGCTTTCTCTTCCTGCTCTCTTTCTGACTCCATTACCAGGATGCAGCGCTTCCTAACGGCGTGTCAGCACAGAGCGCGACGCGCTGCAGGACTCGAACTCACGTGCAGTAAATATCGTCGTCTTGCTCTTCCAGCTTCTGCCGTCAGTGAGACGGCAATTAAAAACCGCTGCGTCTCAAAATAAAGGTCAGCTTCGTTTCAGCTTGATTAATTTAGCTAATTACAATTACTTAAGCTAATGAGTTGAGATGATTTTTCTCATCCTGTAGAAAATTGGTTGCCGACCGGGGGGTCAGGAAATCATCAGGAAATCATCAGGAAATCATCAGGAAATCATCAGGAAATTATCAGGAAATCATCAGGAAATTATCAGGAAATTATCAGGAAATCATCAGGAAATTATCAGGAAATCATCACGCAGATTAAAAAAAAGGAAAAAAACTAAATTCTGCTTCACCGCCTCAAGAGTGTTTGTCCGGGTCGTGTTGATTGGTTCTGGTGTTGTTCTACACAGCACCGGGTTGTTGGAAATGACAATAAAGACAGTTTACAGTTTATTATCTGAGACTTTCCTCAGGTCTCTGCTTCTCACAGTTCTGTTCACATCCAGCACACCGTCCAGCGTTGATCGTTCATGTTATTGATCATTCTGTCAATATACTCTCTAACTTTAAACAAATCAATTTAATTTATAGCCCAAAATCACACTCACATCGCCTCAGTGGGCTTCACAGTGTGTACGGTGAACGACAGAATATACCTGCACACCTCCTGATGTCCTGATTGGCTGGCACAGACATGCACCGTTCACCATGACATCACTCTCTCTGTCCACTCTGCAGAGCTGGACAACACTCACTAATTACACAAATGTCCTGTGATAGTGATGATTGTCATTAAAGTCTCACTTCCTGTTGCCAGGAGGTGCCGCGGTGACCGCAGCTCCTGATTGGTTCTTAGATACATCAGAGTATAGAAGCTCCGCCTCCTGTCTGACAGTATCTGAATCATTCTTCTCATTCAAGTCTTCTCCGTCCTGTGACGCTGATTGAACAGCGTGTGTGTGAGTTACATGGAAATCTGCCACATGTTAACACGACAGATTAACAGCTTTCCATCATGAATGAGTTCATGGTGCTTTGATCCAATATGACGTGTTGTGATGCTGTGATGAAATGCTTCCCTTCAACAAGTTTTATAAGTCTCTGCTCGGAGATATAAATGTAAACTGATGGCTAGAAACGATGCATTCAAACCCACAAAGATCGTGAAGTCGTCTGCTGCAGCGAAGAGTTGAAGTTGTTGATGATCTGAGCAGAAACCTGCAGGAAACATTAGAGCTGTGATGCTGCAGGTGGGAGTGTGAAGTGGCCCCTCGAAAACGTGTGTGTTCAGCAAAATGTGCATATGTAAATAAGGGCAGCACACACACACACACACACACACACACACACACACACACACACTGAGTATATTAGAGGAAAAGATTCAGTGTGAGACCTCTGAAGTGAATCAAAAGCTGCAGAGTTGAACGAACGCCGGTGACAGGCAGATCAGCGCTAATGGTTTTAATAGTCCAACATCACCCCATTACGATGCACACACACACACGCGCACACACACACACACACACACACACACACACACACACACGCACACACACACGCACACACACGACAGGGACAGACATTTCAAGGTTGTGCTGCAGCTTCCTCTCCCTCTGCCTTCTCTCTCTCTCTCTCTCTTCCACTGAGGTGTCGTTTCCACTGGGTCAGCATTAAAATCAGGTCTTAAGGAAAGTGACATTAGCGATGATGAATGAGTTACATGTTTCATTAATCACCCAGCTGAAAGGAGAGAGGGAGAAGGAGGCGGTGAGAGGGATGAACGTGTGGGAGACGGAGGCTCTCCTGCTCCTCTCGGCCTCTCTTTGTTTGCGGAGGCGAGCGGCGGCTGATTTACGAACGCCGGACGTAAAACGAACACGTCAGAAAAAACCTGCAATCAAAGTGACAGAGTCAAATAGATGCAGCGCTTCCAGGGAATAATCGCATTCAGTCATGAATTCCTTTTTGTCGGCAGCTGAAGAGACGTGGCAGTAATTGTGTGAGTTGAACGCTCTCAGCGTGGACAAGTCGAAACCAATTAGTGTGGTGAAGTCGTTTCAGCCGTCTGAACTGTGCGTGTTTGCGTCCCTCCGCCGAGCGTCTCTGATGGAATGAGAGCGTGTTGTGTTTAACTTTAATCTCACAGATACTTCAGAGCTTTATGTCATCACGACGACAGTTACTGCAGGTACAGCGTCTCGTACGTGTTGATGTCAAAAGGTTGTTCATTGTTTTTACTGAGAATCTAAAGAGGGTCTTATAATGAGAAATAAACTCTGCATGCAGTGTGAGGAATGTGATGAAAACATGTGACACATTGTAAAGTTCAGTCCTGCCAGTTAGCCAGACAAAGAAGAAGCTTTAAAAGGTGAAGAAACACTCCGAGCGTGTTCGACCTCGTGTGCTGCTGCTCACCGGCTCCGTATTGACTGAATCCAGCGGCTGCAGAAGCAGACGGGATTAAGGTTTATCAGTTTAACAGGTGTCTGAATGTTATCAGATGCATCTGAAATATATTAATATTCCTTCGTTTTTTGCGTCTTAGTGCTGCTCTGATTCCATCAGAACCTCACTGTGAAATGAGAAAATGTGTTTTTTTACAGCAGACAGGCGGCTATCAGAGATTTAACTCTGGTTTATGCTGTTTGCGGTTGGAATGGCAGAATGTGTTCAGGTCACGCTGGAGGAGACGGCAGCGTTCAGTCCAACATCCTCGTTCCCTCAGCATGAAGTTTAATCTGTCCAGCTTCAGCTTCTCTCACAGTGATGACATTCATATCATCTCAATTAAGATAAAGAGAAAGTAAAGATGGTACACACCTGCAGAGCATGTTAGCACGCGTTAGCATGTGGCTGAAACAACACTGTGCTGAAGTACAGGCTGCTAGCATAATGCTAACAAAGCAATAAACACAGTCACACACTGTTCATTTGTCTCATTATCTTAGAGAGTAATGTAAGAGGATATTTAAAGTTGTGACAGTAAATTTACCTGCTGAGTCACAACGACCACATGTGGGTGAAATCTAAACTGTGTTTAGTGTTTCTGACTCTTTACTGGGTTTGTTACTCTGAACACTGACGGATGCGCTGCGTCTGTATGACATTTAATTTGTATTCCTGGTTTCTTCACTCTGTCATTTATATGATGGAAAACTAGATTTACAAGAAGTCATCAGAGGTCAGAGCAGCAGTGACATGCAGATATTTTATCCTGTTTCAGTGTGAAAAGAGATTTGTTGCAGGTCTGAGAGGCCTGACTGAAGATCTCTGCAGGTTGTCAGCATGCAGCTCTTCCTCTGAGGAGACATTAGATCAGTATTTAGATACGAGGCTCGGTGGATCTCAGGATGCAGCTCCAGCTCCTGGAACAGCAGCTCAGCTTCAGCTGCCGTCGGTCTCACGCTCCTTTGTTCTGATCGGCCACGAGACACGAGCCGTGTTTCTTTCTTTCTTCTGAATTTTCCGTTTTCATCTTCTTTGTCTGTTATGTTCTTTTTTATCTTTCTTTTTGTCTCTGTCTGCATGTTCACATATATTTATATATATATATATATATATTTCTCTCTGTCTCTTTGATATTCATCCTTTTGTTCGTCTTTACCTTCTTCTCATAATCTCCATTTCTTTTTGTCAGTCTTTTGTCTTTCTGTCTCCTGTTCCTTTTTTTTTTTTTTTAAATCTACATATACACAATCAGGGTTTTGTTTTCTGTCTCCAGAGGAAGTTTTCTCAGTTTCCACTCAGGTTATCTGAGAGTGAGCAGGTGGCTTTTACCTGCGACTGGTCGGCACAACACTGAGGGAGAACTGGGAGAAGTGGGGAAACTGGAAGGGAAGAAGAAGAAGGAGCAGACAAAGAGATGAGGAGGAGGAGGAGGAGGAGGAGGAGGAGGAGGAGGAGGAATGGGGGAGGGAGTGGGAGTGAATGGAAATTAAAGAGGAGCGATAGCAGCAGCCTCTTAGTCTTATCTTAATTATAAACACGATGACCCAGCTGTGCTGCTCGCCGTGTGGCGGCCGTCTGACGGCGACCACTGACAGACTCACATTCGTCCACACCGACCTAATAAACCTGTCTGACTCCCCTAATCAGCTCATTCTCCCCGGCTGGACCCAAGTGTGTGTGTGTGTGTGTGTGTGTGTGTGTGTGTGTGTGTGTGTGTGTGTGCTCACTCCGTCCCATGAGATCAGGTGAGCAGCGAGGATGAGAAACGATGCTTTAATTGCTTTTTCCTCTTTCCTCCAGCTCTCTCTCATTCCATCCCTCAGTGTCGTCTCAGTGTGACACACACATGCACACTCACACACACACACACACGCACACACTTTTTTCATTCATGTTCATGTTGTGGTCTTTTCCAGCTGGACTGTATTAATGCAGTCGGAGCCAATGAGCATCACCGGACAGCTCACGTGATGAAACTCCTCTGTGCTTGTTTTTGATGTCAGTTATTTACTTATATTAATATTACTTATATACACAGTATAAGAATATATACAGTATACAGTATATTGAGCGGCAGGTCTGCAACTCAAGATTATTTTCATTTTCTACTCATCTGGTGATTTAATTTCCTGATTTATTTGGTCTGTAACGTGTCAGGAAGTGAAGAATGTTCATCTGATATTATTTTGTTAACAACATGAGATATTCAGTTTGCCTTCTCAGAGGACATCAGACCTCAGAGAGTTCATTAATGACTCACTGCTGAGTGACTTCCTGTAGTTGTGTGACTCCTGTCTGTCCTGAAGAAGAAGAAGAAGCACTGTGACTCAGAGGAAACGTCACCTGGATGTTTCTGATCTTTTCCAAACACAAAACCCCATTTTTCTGTGCCTTAACCCGACCAGATCACAGGTGAATGCACGTGAGCACAGTGTTCCTGGAGCAGCACCTGGACGTGTAGCTGCTGCAGACGGAGCTGTCGTGGCATTTACAATTACATCGCTTGTAAACAAGTTTAAAGTTCATATTCAGCCGTTCAGTCCAGGATTTGGAGGTGAGGGAGCCTGCAGAAAGGATTTATCTGGTATTGTGTGCTGTGTTGAAGTTCACTATCTCCCCCTTTGAATGGACTTTAAGCCAAGAAAGGCGGGATTAGGGCCGGGCTTTATCCCTTTATAAGAAGTGTGAATGTCATCGGCTGCATCTGAAATGTGTTTCCAGAGAATCCTCTCATTTTTACGGTCGGCTTGGTTCCCCGCGAAGGACGGTCTCTGCCTCCCAAATCACTTCTAAACGGCTCCCTCGTTAAGCCGACATATTGCTCCCATTCCCAGCCAGAGCCATTTCAATTAGCTAATGAGAGCTGGAGAGCCGGGAGGGAGGGACGCCCGCCGCTCCTCTGATCCTCAAGGTTAGAGCTGGACGGAGCAAGACGGAGCACTCAGTCTAATCTCCACCGCGGCCGTAATTACATTCAGGAGCCACTACAGAGAGAAATTAGCCGGTGAGCTGATGTGGTGATAGGAGAGAGTGTCGACATGGAGCCGGTTTTCATCAACATTCAGAGAAGACGTCGATCTTTCCAGTCAGACGCGTCCACGCTGATGTTGATGCTGCAGTAACTGTTCTAAATGTTCAGCGCGCTGCAGCTGACGAGCTAATTGGCTAATTCACTTTAAAATCTCATGTTGTCATCGTACAGAGACACGTACACTTACAGTTTCATATTCATTTCCTGTAAGAAACTGTAATTGTACTAACCACAGTAGCTGTTAGACGTGTCTTCAGTGGTTTTAGTCCTCTGGCTTGTATCTTTGAAAGACAAACACAGACTACCATCACCTGCAGTGGAGAGCTGGATGTTAGGCTGCAGTCTTTGTGGTGCGTTCAGGTGCAGGTGGAGACACGGCTGACGTGAGCTGGTGCAACTGTCGGACTTTGTCTCAGATAATTCTTTGTTGCTGGTTTGGTGTGTGTGGGTCCAGAGGAAGCTGTAGCACATTAATATTCTCTGTTCTGTTGGAGTCTCAGAGGATGTTCGAGCGCTCTGTGTGTTCTCTGCATGCATTTATGAATGTCTAATATAAGTAAATAATAAAATAACACAGCTAAGCCCAGATGACTCCATCTGTTAGAGCTGCCTCCCTGCTGAGAGGACAATGAAGCTTTTCCTTTCTCTTCATCTTTCTATTTATCTCACTCTCAATTTAATGGCCCATTGGCCAGCCGGAGGAGGCCCCCGAAAAGATTAATCCACAGCTCAGCCTGGGGGAGATTCAGCCCACGGGAAGCCTGCAGGGGCTCTTTAGCTGAACGAGCTTGGAGAGAGCGAACATGTTAATGAAGTGAAGCTCTGAGATGCAGGTGAGTGGGAAGGTGTGACGTTCTCCTGCTGCTGTGAGATGCTGGATCTCCGTCAGGTGGAGGCAGGTTGTGACAGTGAACAGAGTCGTTTCACGGAGGTTGTGTCGAGTAGTGGGTCATTATTTTTTAAATTTGTTAAATATATATATATATATATATATATATATATATATATATATATATATATATATATATATATATACTATGTAACATTTTTATGATGGATTATTTTTCCCCTTGTTGCTACGGATGTCTGGAAATAACTCAGTTCCACTGCTGTCGTGTTAATACAGGTGGAATCACTATTTTCACCTGGCGACTGTAAAATGTCTGTATGAATCTCAGTATGAACTCAAACAGCAGATCTCTGAATCACTGACTAACCTTGGAATGGTTCCAGGTGACTGTCGAACAGCATTTTTGATTGAAATCTTTACAGCCGCCTCCGTCACTTTGAAGGCTTATGGGAGAAGTCTTCCTGGACCCTGAACGTCACACGAGGTTGTGATTACATGGTTAAATAACGCCTTGCAGTCTTTTTGGGGACTTGATCTGAACTAGATGTCTCCTGGATGAACCCGTCAGCTGAGAGGAGACCCGGCACGTCTTCTGTTTCAGCCTGTGTCAGCACTAGTTATGGCACCATGATGTAACATTATTTTACCCCAGCAGACCCGGGGTGTTTCTGATCCCACCTCGCTGAGGTTCTGTTGATCGAGGCACTGAACTGCTGCATCTGTGCAGTCGGCCCGGTGTCGTCACTCTGCGGGGGGAGTCAGTGGAGGCAGCGTTCTTCCTTCAGGGATCAATAAAGCGTCGCATTATTACCTTGATGGACCTGCATGTTTATGTAAGTCACATCAGCCTCCTGCTGCGCTCTGCTCTGTTCTCTGACTGCGTGTCGTAAAAATGCGATCTGAGCTTTGAAAATACTGAATAAATTCAGGTACCGCCGCTTTGCGCTGCACTGCACCCCTGGGTGACAAACTGTACGTGCTGTTTTCTGCCTCTATCGCTCCTGCAGCAGAGCTAATTTCACAGAGATGCCGTGTGGTCCACAGATTCACCGTCGTACAGTTCGGGCTTGTATATTTAGAAATGGCTGCCTACACAACTTCACAGCCCCTCCGCAGCCTCTCGTCACCACCAGCTCGCTTCACATTAACCTACCTTCTGTATGCATGAATATTCATGCGCGCCGCGATGACACGAACGTCCTGCAGCTTCTTTGTTCTTGCCCGGTTCCTCACCGACACATGGAGACCCCGTCTGCTGTGAAGATCATCAGAGGTTGTAACAATGCTGCAGGAAAAAATGAACAACATTCAACTCTGAAATGAAAAGAAAAATCTGTTTCTGCTGTTTAACTACTGTGTGAAAACACTGACAACATGGTTTTTGATTCATCGTCTCAGTGTTTGATGTTAGGATGTATTAATATGTGCTGATCTCCGAACAGCAATGAGCCTTTAAAAGCATCACGTCATTAATATGAGCCAGGCTGTTAATTTAATCAGTTACAGTTTTGATAATTGATTGATCACCACAACAAATTCCTCGTATGTGTAAAATCGTACTTGACAATAAAGCTTTTCTGATCTGCTGATTGTAATAGTTTGTTCTCAGATAAAATCTGAACATCAGATAAACAAATACAGTTTTTGCTGAATGAACAGCAAACACACGGGAGACAAAGAAAGGAAACACAAGTGAAAGGGCAACAATTGTGTGTTTGTATGTGTTTGTGTGTGTCTGTGTGTGTGTGTGTGTGTGTGTGTGTGTGTGTGTGTGTGTGGGTGTCACAGCTGAAGGTCGTGTGCATTTTACTCTTGTGAGTCCAAACTGTGACATAACATCAGCTGAGCTCTGCAGCGTCGAGGGTTTCACTCCAACCGATTCATATAATTACAATTGATTTCCAGTTTTCACTGTTTGTGGCGTGTGTGTGTGTGTATGTGTGTGTGTGTGTGTGTGTGTGTGTGTATGTGTATGTGTGTGTGTGCTGCAGTGTTGCAGATACTCATGCTGTTTATTGTGATCGTGACCTTTGTACACAGAGAACTGAGTCTATTCACTTCATTCGTTCACTGATGTCTCGTTCTGTTCGTCTCTCTTTTTTCTCATCTGTTGAAATGCAGCTGGACTCGTTATCCAGCACCAACAGAACCTCTCGGCGACCCGTCTCATTCAGGACCTCCTCTGGAACATTTCCAGTTTTTATTATCCTCGATCTGGCAGTGACTGTGCCTTTAATCAGGACGAAGTGCTGCTTGATATCTACACACAGTATATTATGCATGTGTGTGTTTCCTCCATTAATGAGCTTTGTTCCAACACAAAGGACGACAGATTGCCTCGAGTGATACAGATCTGACGCTCCCTATATATATGTGTGTGTGTGTGTGTGTGTGTGTGTGTGTGTGTGTGTGTGTGTGTGTGTGTGTGTGTGTGTGTGTGAGAGCAGTTTAGTCGCTTGTACGTGTCAACAGTCAAACATTCCTGCATGTAGATGATCACACACACTGTTCCTGTGTGTTATTTGCAGCTGGTGTCTGTAATGTGTCCCTCCATGCTGACATCCTGCTGTAGCTCCTTCTTCTGCTCCACAGAGCTCCATAGCTCGTCACTCCTTTGAGGAACTCCTCGCCACGCTTTGGGAACAGGAAGTTGTCTTCCTGGTGGTTGTTTGAGACTCGACGTTTTCATATTTACTGTCCCGCCACTTCACCAGCAACCGCTCCAAAGACCAACATCAGCTGGACTGGAAGACTTTGCTTGTCGGACAGCAACAGACCTTTTCTCTCTCATTCTCACCGTCAACATGAGTGTTTGTGCTCGCTGCATGCTGCTGAGGTAGCTGATGCTCCACCGTGTGCAGTCAGAAATGTTCCGTCTGGCTGATCGCGGGTTTATCGTCAAACTTCCCTCATTTGCAGCAACATCATTTGACTCTTGACCTTTAAATAACAGAGTCAGAGTTGATGGTACTGCGTGTTGTGATCAGATAAACAGCGTCTCTGTCACTTGTTATTAGCTTTAGCTTCACATTGTTCTGATGTAATGAGTTCGTAGTCAGCACCAACAACACAAACTGTTACAGACCTGGGATCTGTAGTTATGAATGTAGTGTTGTATTTATAACTGTGGGTGGCCTCATATCTACATAATGTTGCTTTCAGCTGATCAGCTTCACAGTTTTTAATTTTCTCTGTTTAGCTCTTGTAGCTTGTGAAGTATCGGATCAACCAGACACCAGATTAAATGTTAGCTAAGTACCATCCTAAAAAAACACAACTATTTCTTTCTGTCGCAACTTTACATTTGTTTAGGTTTAATTTTGTGTTCCTCTCTCGTCACGACACTGTGTTCATGCTCTGGTTAGCTTTAGTCTGGGTCAGGAGAACATACCGGTTTCGAGAGATATTTCATCTGCTTCTGATGTGTCAAAAACAGATGAAATCTCTCCAGGTGTCCCAAATAATGTCCACAGCGTGACTTGAACTGCAGACAGCAGCTTGGTTGGCTGTTTTAATAATCATCAATAATAATTAGCTTATAGTTTTTCCATTGTAAGTTTATCTCCAGCGTGTCTGTGTGTTCAAGTTCGATCCGTCTTTCCTGCTTCTCCTCGTGTCAGGTCCGTTCCCTCTGCAGGTACCAGCACACATTATATTGCGATCAGAGCACTTTCAGAGAGCCGCTCTGGAGGAACACTGTGTAAATCTGCTCATTCGTCCTTTGAGGCGTTCCTGCACGTCTCCTCTAAGCGCCGGTGTGTTGCCGCTGTGTGTGTCGGCGGCGAGGTGAGTGAAAGTGGTTAAAGGTTGGCGGCATTTGTATTCATGAAAACAACGAGAATCTGCTGATGGGTGTTTTCGAGAGCGGGAAAAAGTGTTGAGATATCGTTTTACTGTGTTTGTGTTTTAGTTGTGAACGCTCGTGCTCTCATTACTGAATCATACAGACACACTGCAGAACGCCGTGTTTCAGAGAGGAATAATTGAATAGGAGGTTTGTGGTCTCTGCACTCTAATCCTGAACCGTGACAATTACCAGAAGATAGATTTCCTCCATCTTTGCTTTGTGCTCTCTGCATGGTGGAATGGTGGAAGATGTATTCAGACGTCACACTTAAAGATTAAACTGATGTTGGATTTGTTATTGTGACTGAATCCCTTTAAAAAGACCTAAAAACTAAAATGCCATGAAAACAAACTCTTCTGACTCCTTCAGACTGAAACCTTTAGAAACATCGGTTCTGTTTTTGCAACAACAAACGACTGATATCGATCGTCTAACGACTCCAAAACCACATTTATCATCTGAATCTTACATTCAAGTTACCCTGAGAGTCAGGTAAGGTTCTTAAATCTGTACACGAGAGCAAGAACAGTTACATTACTGTACTTTTACCCAAGTACAAGTAAAACTACTGGTATTGAAATAATCCTGGAATAACAGTAGAAAGTCTCCCGGCTGCCCGATGTTGATCAGTTGGTCACGAGCAGATGAGGAGACGGCCACCACATGAAGAACACGTCATGTCGGACTGTTTATATTCTTCATGGCTGACTTTGGTAGAAACAGCAATAATTTCCACAATGACACACACACACACACACACACACACACACACACACACACACACCCTCCGCCCTGTTCTTCACCTCGCGCTGGGCTCGGCCTCTTGGCTCTCGCTCCGGTTGGCTGTGACACTTTGTTCCAGTTTGTTCTCGCTGTTGTCAGCCAATAAAAAGAGAGAGGCCCGATGGGAGTTTCCCAGATATGTCAAGTTCAGCCAAAGGGAAACGCTTCAGGCAGAAATAACCTGAACTCTGCACCAAAGGCTGCCGTTGGGTCGGATCCTGGAACACAAACACAGAAACAGTCGACCGTGGTCTGAAATGTCACACAGGAGGAATTCAGATGTTCGGACTGCTGCTGCTGCTGCTGACAGTCGGAGGTCAGCGTGACACTCAGCTGAAGGATTCACACAACTAACACATCTGGAGCTTTTCACATGTTCTGGGTTTGTGACATTGCTTCTCGCTGGTTTGTGTTGGGACCACTTGCAGCTGCAGATATTTAGAAAATGAGAAGATATTTGGACAGTTTAACACAAGGAGACTTTTCTGAGACGTGACTGTAAGGATGAGGAAAGACACCTCAGCCTGTTATCTTCACAGGATTATTAGTACTTTGTTCTTTATGTCCTTCTCTCTAGTTCACAGTATGAACGAAGTGACAGTGTGAGTGTGAGTGTTGGAGTCGCTGCTCATTAGGACGAACTCACAGACCTCACTCATCATCACCACCTTTGCAAAAGAGCTGCAACAATTAAGCGATGAATCGTTCAGGTGTCAACTGTTAAATCCATCGCCCAGTAGTTTGATAGTCCATCCTGGTCCAAGGCCGATACAAAACATGGGCAGCAGCAAATCACCACAGCAACCCTTAACTACTGCCGTTAGCTAGTTAGCTCAGTTAGCCGTGCAGCTAGTGGTCCAGACTGGGAGCTCACATGACAGGATGAGCCAAGACCAACTGGTTAGCATGCTAACTCCAGTAGATATCTCTGTAACTCAGTACACAACCTCCATGTCTTTGTCAGTACTCGAGTAAATGTAGTTAATTAGTTTCCGCTGTTGTGTGTCTGAGTGTGTTGCAGCCATCTGTGGGCTCTCATCCCACCTGGGAACAGAAAACTGGACCATATTTTGAGTGTTTGGCTGATGTGGGATCAGTGTTACGTTCTGTTTCCACCAACAGTCTGCATTGGTTTCAGATCGTTCTCTGACCTCCAGCAGAACCACAGAAACATACACACAGATTCCTTCAGACAACATCTGAACACGAGCCGGTCAGCGTGACGTCCCAGCATTAGCATCTGTGACTCAGCGGTTCTGTGAGAATCAGTCCGGTCCGATCTAAATCACCGCCGAACATTTTCCAAATCATTCTGTACGTTTTCGGATGGATTTCCCTCCCAGCAGCAGCCGGACTCAGACCGCTTCAGTACGTTATGGAAGCCGACGTGCACGGAGAAGTAATCCATCACTGAAAACTGTGCTGTCACATTTATATATTTGTGGTCGAAGTTATTGCTGTAAGCAGAGAAACTCTCCATCACGCCGCAATTCAAGGACATTTGGAAATCTGAGAAACCACAAGAAGGAGCAGTTCAAACGTCCCTGTTGTCTGCCAGGTGTTTTCTTCTCCAAGGCAATAATCTGCTTTATTTACCGGCCTGTCAGAGCTCATAAAGTCACGTTATGATCACGTTACATAATGCAGAGTTACATAATAATGAAATTAAACCAGAATCTCTTCCAGTCAGTGAGAGTTGAACATATCGAGTCTGATCCTCTCAGTAAGACTCTGTACAAACTCTTCCTCTTCGTTTTCTCTTCGTCCTTCGCCTCATCCAGCAGCTCTGAGAGATCGCACGACTCCTGCTGCTCGTCATCTCGTCCTCATGTCACCAAACATCCTGACGTTCAGCTCAACGGGGTCTCAAACGTGAGGAAACGCCACAGTTTCACATCCATCATCTGATAAGACAGGATTTATTATGCTTACAGATTATACTTAAAAATATAAATGAGCTCCCCTCGTGTTTTCTGACGCATTCGATAACGCTGACGTAAATGTAAAAGTGTCGTAACATGAGTACAAACTGGTGTCTGGAGTGTAGCATGAATAACTGCGTCTGTGCTCTGTAGTGTGGACTGATGTCTGTTGTTTCTGTCTGAACACAGACAAACAACAGAGGTGATGTCCACAGTCAGCACGTCCAAACTGAAATTAATATGTCATCAACATGTTCCAGAACGCTGAAGGAACCTCATCTGAAGGTGGAAATGCTTCTGTCAGCCTGGACAGCAGATTAAATGTGTGTTGAGTAACAAAGGTGTGTTGACAGAATGTGCTCACAAAGAAAGACAAACGACTTGCATGTGTTTGTGTGAGACATCATCTGTAGCGGTTAGCTCGTGTCGGCTGGTCCATGAATGTAAATCTGTGTTTTTAAAAATCCAGTTGAATTTCCAGACAAAGGCAGCATCCATGTGTGCAAACCTACATGTGAGCGCAGTCGTATGCATGTATGCAAATGTATGCATATGTAGGTGTGTGTCCATGTCTGTGCACATACAGTGTGTGTGTGTGTGTGTGTGTGTGTGTGTGTGTGCATGCTGGCCTCGTGGCCTCGGTTGTCTGTCAGGGTCCCCGGGGAGCAGCGAGGCGGGAGGCTGTCATGGGAGATTGGTCAGGAGGAGATGGAGGATCAAGGTTTCACTGGGCTTTTTACGGAGGCTTAGCCGCTAATAGCAGCGCTGCAGCGGGTCGCTGCCACGCTGCTGTTTAAGATTCAACACGTGCTGCACCAGGAAGAAACATTGGGCTGAGATTGGAAAGCAAAGGTTGAGAAGTTTCATGGGAACTGATTTTCTACCGGTGAAATCAACAGAGACACTCATGAGTGTTTAAATCCATCACGTCTCACAACTTTTCCATCAGTAAATCTCTGTTGAAGCAGCTTTAAAACATCATTCAGTGAGCGATGAGTTTGAAACTGAGACTGAAACGAATGATATTAAAAACCTGAACAGTAGCTGTGTTTGCACTGAGCCTAATGCTCTGATCTGATCAGTTTAAATCCCAAACAGAATATAAATCATATAAGTAAACAAAATCACCTGATTATTTCCCCGGCTGCGTTCGGTGCGTTCTTGACCTAAATGTGATGTATGTTCCTCCACCTACCAAAGATGGAGATGTTGAAGAAGAGAGCAGGAACAAAGAAACACAGAGGAAGAAGAGCAGCAGAGGAGGAAGAGGAGGAGGAAGGGGCTGATGTGAGCGGTGGTAGAGAGGAGATTGTCATTTCAAGCCTTCACATTGGTAACAGGATACGGCCGTCACGCTCCAGCAGCCTGCAGGTCACCTCGGCTCTCCACCTCATCTCGCTCGCTCTCTAC
Organism: Acanthopagrus latus; assembly: GCF_904848185.1. Lineage (NCBI taxonomy): Eukaryota > Metazoa > Chordata > Actinopteri > Spariformes > Sparidae > Acanthopagrus > Acanthopagrus latus. Next base: position 1,278,888 of record NC_051049.1, read on the forward strand.
CTGTCTACCTGTCCACCTGTCCACCTGTCTCACATCCAGACCTGCAGGTAATTTTATGCCTGTGGCAGAACAGGAGAAAAAAAAAAAGAAGATCGCTATCTGTGAACATTTCTGTGAACTCTGAGTCCAGCAGGGGAGGGCTGAGACGAGATGATGTGGGACTGAAACAATCTTACTACACACTGTGACACTGACAGCAGCTCCACAGGCACAAGAAGCCGTAAACAGACAGAGAGGGAGGCTGGAATGTGGAGAAAAGGCGTGTTAGTGTCTCGTATCTGCAGAGAGTTTCTGATTTTCTCTCTTTGTTGCTGCTCGGGACGCTTTACCAACCCAACATGTGTCTATTTGACGTCCTGGGAATGAGACTCAACAATCAACTGTCTTTGTGGTGCGTTCAGGAACAGCTGGGACAAATCCTACTGATTCTACCTTTAACTTTAATAGTCTTTGAATTCTATTAATATGACGTGAGCTTCAGTTAGCTTTGAGCACAAATGTCCTTCAGAGGGAGACTTTTTACTCTGATACTCTGAGTCCATGTCAGAGCCTGAACTCTGTTACTGGACTGGAGGAAACAAGATGGATCAGAACTTCTACTGTCACCAGAGTCTGTTTCAACGTATCTGAACTTCTACTGGAGGAAACAGTGTGTGGACTTTCAGCACCTCATCGTAGGAATAAAGATGAACTCTGTTCTTCTCTACAGCAGTTTTCATGTCTGTGGTCACATCATGTCAGTGCGGTGCACAAGCTGAAGTCAGTTTACCTTCCTGTCGACCTTCTTCACGTCTGATCCGGGTTTCGGTTTCACACCGTCACCTTTAATCGAGGAACAGAGCAAGTGAAAAGAGCTTTTTGTCTTGCTGGGATGACAGGAGTGAACCTCTCAGTGCTCGCTGTGACCTCCCTCTGCTGCAGCTGTCAGATAAAAGGCCACAGCAGCGTCCGGCAGGCCTGGAGTCAGCTGCCCCCTGCTGCCGCTGCAGGTTACTGCAGGTTCCTGCAGGTCTCAGCACAGCAGCTCTCGGTCTGAAGGAGGCAGAGGGAGAAAGATCAGAGATTCTGAATCTGTGCAGAGGGACTCGGGATGAAGATCAAACTCACATATAATCTCATGTGAACATCAAAAATAAATGAATTTCCTCTTTCATTCTCAGTGTTTGAGTATTTGACCTAAATGTGATGCATTATACATCAAGGGAATATCCTGATATATGAGTTATCAGCAGCTGCCATAGGCAGCGTACGTCTCTGTGTAATGGAGGAATCTCAATCTATAACTCTGCTCACATCTGGATGTTCAGGTTCCTGCAGGAATGTGTGTGTTATCAGTTTAAATTGAAAAGAACAGCAGTCCAGGCTCCTCTTCATGATGCCAGCAGTGATCAATAAATCATTTCAAACAGTGCTGATCAGAGACCACAGCTGTCTGTTGGGAAACGTGTGTGTGTGTGTGTGTGTGTGTGTGTGTGTGTGTGTGTGTGTGTGTGTGTGTGTGTGTGTGTTTATTGTGTATACCAGTGCAGTATATGGTCTTTGCAGTGTGAAGCAATGGAGCATGTTTTAATGGCAGAACACCTCAGTGACCAAGGGGAGGGGAGGACACACACACACACACACACACACACACACACACACACACACACACACACACACTAACACACACACACACACACACACACACACACACACACACACACACACACACACACACACACACACACACACACACACACACTCACACTAACACACACACACACACACACTAACACACACACACACACACACACACACACACACACACACACACACACACACACATGCTGTGTGTCTTTGTCTCTGCTCTTTGTCTCTGTCAGCTGTGTATGTACAGTATTATGTTTATGAGTGAGTGTGTGTGTGTGTGTGTGTGTGTGCCTGTTTATCTGGCTCACATGGTGAGTGTGTTGCCTGGTGTGTGTGTGTGTGTGTGTGTGTGTGTGTGTGTCTTTGTGTGCAGCTCCATACGTCCTCTATAGGAGCTGGTCGGCGGCTGCAGAGCTGACAGACTGTTCATCCTCCGTCCTTCCTCTTCTCTCCTCGTCTGTCCTGCTCTCTGGTGTCTTCCTCTTCTTCATCTTCATCCCTCGCTTCTGTTTGTCCTCTTTCCCTCTCTCTTGTCCTCTTCTCTCTTTTTCTGCCCTCTTTGTCTCCTCATCTGTCGTCTTCCTCTCTTCCTCTTTTGTTCTTGTCTTCTCTTTGTCCTCTTCTCTCTTCTTCTCTGAGTCCTTCTCTTTCTATTACTCTGTTTTGTCCATCCTTTTCCTCTTCTCCTTTGTCCTCTTCTTGTCTTTCTTTTTTATTTTCTCTTTGTGTCCTGGTCATATGTCTCTCCTTCTCTCCTCTTTGTCCTCTTCTTCTTCTTTTTGACTTCCTATCCTCTCCTTCTCTTCTCTCTCTCTGTCTAACTCTCCCCGTTCTTGTCTTTTGTCTGTATTGTTTCTTTGTCCTCCTCTCTATTGTCCTCCTTCTCGTTCCATCTTTTCATTTGTCCTCCTCTCTCCCCTCGTTCTCTCCGTCCTCTCCTCCGGGTGAGATATTGCCTCTGTGATGCGTTGTGACAGTGACGTTAATGGAAGCACTGTACATTTAACGACCTATATCTCCGGAAATTCCTCTGCCGCTTCTCGTTGCTCAAACACAAACACACACACACACACACACACACACACACACACACACACACACACACACACACACACACACACACACACACACACACAGGTCTGTACACCTGTAAACAGCAGGTATCTGTGTGTTTTTGTTACATTAATGAGACTTTTGGTTCTTTCATGGTGTTATGTGATGTGTGAGCGTTAAAGGACTCGTTTCATTTAACTCGGCGTGACTGTCACTCAGTTGTGTGTGTGTGTGTGTGTGTGTGTGTGTGTGTGTGTGTGTGTGTTGTGATATGACACAACTGTCAACAGCACAACAAAAGAGCGAGTGAGTCGCTGAGCCGAGGAGTGAGAGAGAGTAAGTGAGCAGAAGAGAGTGAACGTGCATGAAGACGATGAATAAGAGGATGAAGGGAAGAAGAGGAGGTGAGAACGGGTTGTGGAGGAAATGAGGGAGGATGAGAGAAAACAACGAGGACGAGAGAAATGATGGAACAAAGAAAAAAAACATGAGTGGATTATTAATGGTTCAGCGGTGGAGAGGATGGATTTCACTAAACCGGAAAAGATTTACAGTCGGATGTTTCACACGGAGAGATCGAGCAAGAAATCACAAGATTATGGTTGAGATTAGCATTAGCAACATGGCTACCGCTAACAGCCCGAATACTGTCCAAAGCAGAGAACAACAGTAAGAATCACAATTTGTGCAGAAACAAAAATCTTCAGGGAAGATAAACCTCAGTTGAGATTACAAGTTTGAGTTTTTTCATTCAAAAGTCTGTAGTTCTTTTAAAAGTAACACCGGATACGATAGAAACCAGTGCTGTGGTGATGGATATAATGCAGAATCTACCTTGTGAGCCATTATATTACAGCTAACACCACCGTAACTATCTGAAAATGGTCATTGGATGAATACCAGCCCATAAACATTTAGTCCTTGTCCACATGTACCAAAATGACCTTTTTTTTTTCCCTCCATCTTCCTCTGCATCGTTTCAAGGATATTTGCGTCCTAATGGATCCATTGTAAACAACTCAACATGCCGTAGTTCACATTCTAGTCTGCAGGTGGCGCTTGAAATTCACCAAAAACAGAGAAGAAGAGCTGGAGCATGTGCATAAGGCTTGCATGCTGTATACAAACAGACAGTAGAAAAATAAACCGAACACAAGAAGAAGAAGAAAATGGCGAGTCAGTCATCCATAAACCTTTTCTGCTCAGCGTAGCAGCAGAGCAGCAGAATATTTTGCCCTTGTTACTCTGATCAGTATCTTCTGCAGCACCAACACAAGCATGACGTCATCGATACAGAAAATATACAGATTTGCCGTCCACACGAGAACACAAGGGCGGCGTTTTTGGATTTTTCCACCCTGAGACCAGGTTTCAAAAAAGTGCGTTGACAGGATCCATGTGGACGATCGAACGAGACAATGCAGAACATTTGCATTTACACACAAAAGTGTTTCCATGTGGACGGGCCCTTAAATCTACAACGTGCAGGAAACAGCGGTATCTTTAAGATATCACTGTATGCAGACGATGCTCTGCTTTCACTTCCTGTTCTTTATCTGTTGAAGTAGCTGGGAACCCAAACTGATTGGATAATACATGATGTAGCCCAGGTGTTCGCCGGCTTCACCTCGTGTCAGGGTCATAAGTAAAGTCTTTTCTAATCACTTTACGATCTGGAGACGTCTGTGTCTCTGTCTTTATTATTTTGGATGTAGTTCTCCATTGTGAGTTTCCAAACTCTGCACGTGTGAATCTTTTACGTCAGGTTGACTTTACCTCATGAGAAGTTCGGTGGTCCACTGACATGATGTTGAGTCCAGGAGTCGCTCACAAGGTGCTGACAACAGGAACCACGACAGCTCCGGGCATTTTGTGTTCATACATTCACATTACTACTCTGTATCCTCCATCACCTCACCTCCACCCTCCCTCTTCTCCACCATCACAATGCATCCTGTGTTAGCTTAGACATTTGCATAGTGATCCTTAATTGGAGAATTGTCTCTTTCCTCCTTCTAACTGATTCCCAATGGTGGCTGTTATGACAGCTGCTGCTGTGTGTTGCTTAACCTTTTCACTTCCACTCCTGCTGATTAGCTGTCAGTCAGCACCGGCGCAGTGTTTTCATTTCTGCACGCATGTGATTATTTTTATTATCTGTTTCCTGATACAGATATTTTTTTTACTGTCACTTCATTTCAACATGTCTAAAAATACAAACTCAAACTTCATTTCGTTGAATCCCCCAAAAATTTAGATTTGATTCAACTGCTGAAGCTGAGCTGAACACAGATCTCTGAAGAAATGTCCAACGTTCTGAGAGGATGAAGAATAAAATGCAGATGAGTGTGTGTGTGCGTGTGCGCAGTGCATGTGTGTGTGTGTGTGTGTGTGTGTGTGTGTGTGTGTGTGTGTGTGTGTGTGTGTGTGTGCACATGTGTGTGTCATGCCCTAAGCTTGTGGCATGTGAAGTTTTGACCGGAGTATGAACTCGACACTGACATTTACAAGGTCTTTACCCTGCTGTGTGTGTGTGTGTGTGTGTGTGTGTGTGTGTGTGTGTGTGTGTGTGTGTGTGTATGTGTGTGTTGATTATTCAGGCAGCAGTACACACTCCCTGCAGGGCTCATGCTCACACACTTACGCACACTCTGCTGTTGATCTGTTTGGATGGACGGTTGCAGAAATGTTCTCAGTTTAATAACTGCGGATGATAATTGAACGATTCTTCGCGGCTGCTCAGCGCCGAGATAAAACCATTATTTCTTCTTTATTTTCAGCTTTTAAGATTTTCATTTTTCACAAAGTGATGTAAAGTTCACGGATGGTTTAAGATGGTGTAAACATTTCTCAGCCCGACAGTTTTTGGATCTATAGTGTTGTTTTGTTTTGTGCAGAAAACGAGTCAAACTTTTTGTCTTTAATATTTTGTTGTTAAAAAATGTTTATGTGAAACAGAGACGCACATTAAAGTTAACAGTGGAGTTTATTGTGCATCATTAATAAATAAATAGTTTGGGGAGACGCGGAGGTTGTTGTTGTTTTAATGAGTTAATAAAATGATCTCTGTCTCTCTCTCTCTCTGTCTCTCTCTCTCTCTATGTCTCTCTCTCTCTCTGTCTCTCTCTCTCTCTCTCTCTCTCTGTCTCTCTCTCTCTCTCTCTCTCTCTCTCTCTCGCCCTCTCTCTCTCTCTCTCTCTCTCTCTCTCTCGCCCTCTCTCAGGTGTGGAGGCGGAGCTTCTGTCCGACGCGGCGCCTGTGGTGGTTTGGAGGCTCGTCGAGGCCGTGGAGAAACACGGTGAGAGAACAGAAACACAGACAGAAGTTCAGCGAGGAACAACATACATTAAAGGAGTAGTTCAGCATTAAGAATTAACCTTAAAGAGAATTTGTTCTGACTTTGGTTCTGATTCTTCGCTGATTTCCTGGTTTTTAAACATCTGGTGTGTTGGTTTCTTTTGTCTGTATAAGAAAAACAGAACAGAAACAGCTTAAAGTGGATATGAGCTCCCTCCTTTATGTGTTAACACTGTGTTTAATGGTGTATCCTGGACTTTTATTGTGAAAGGTATGAACAGAAGAAGTCCGTCTGTAATGTTCCGGCACGGGACTGGATGTGTCTGACACTGATTGGCCGTTCTAACAATCCATTTATTAATTATGCTATAATTACACTCTTAGCATCTTATCTAGCCATCATAATGTTAATAAGCATCTTATAAGGATGTATAAGGGCATTATTTAACTAATGCACAATTATTCACACAATTAAACAAACACTACAACATGTTCATTTGTGTGATTTAGAGATGTTGGTTTGTGTATTAATGCTAAGCTAGGCTAACGATATCCTGGCTGCAGCCTGTATGCATCACACAAACGTGAGATTGAGATCCACGTTCTTGTTTTAACAGTATTTCATTCTAAAGTGACTGATTAAAAGTAAACGAGATGATGTATTAATGTGTTGTGTGTTCTGAGGGCAGCAGGTGACGCGTGTTATAATTCAGCAGGACTGAAAAATGTGATTTAGCTGAACATCAGTAACCTGGAGCAGCAGGAGCAGACTTTACATCATCTGCAGAGCATAATGTGTCCATCCGTCTGCCGTCGCCCAAAGGAGGAACATTCAGGCTGACACACGTCTGTTTTCTCAGCTGACTTTCTTTCTCTCTTCTTCTTCTTCTTCTGCCTCTGTTCGTTCTGCAGGTCTGAGCAGTGAGTCTCTGTATCGAGCTCCTCCGTCCTCCAGCGGCCCTGCGGAGCTGCGACAGGCTCTGGACTCAGGTACATACGATCAGAACCAGTCGTCCGTCTGAACAACACGTGTTCTCCTGCATTTGTTTTGTTCTGTGTGATTTTAACATCGAGTATCGAGGTTTTCGGATCGTTGGTTGGATAAAACAGTGTAGTTTCTGGCTTCTGAACCTGCTGATGTGTTCAGGATCTGCATTCGTCCTGTACAAGTGTTGTACACTGTCAGCACAGGTGGACAGGATGAGGACGCGTTCAGGGTGCAGCCAAATATTCTGCATTTAATAAGTTGTATGAATATCTGAGTACAGACTGTATACAGTGGATCCTCTGAAAGCTGTTTCCTGAATGCCATCAAGTAACTTCCATCAAAGAGTAATGTGCTGTTAGAAACCAGAGCGCTGCTGTGGGATTATTAGGTCAGAAAATGTTCCCAGAATCAAACAGTTTAGATTTGATGACCTGTTGTGGCTCAGGTGATTAAAGTCTGGGATAAGTTGAACTCACTGACATTTCTGTGTCACGTCCAGCATGTCTCACCTGGCTGGATTTAACATTTGAGAAAAAGGAAATTGTTTATTCGACCAGTACACTAAAGCAAGACATTTTCCTCTCTGCTCGCATTGGTCTGTAAAAATATGTTGTCAGGTTGTTTGTCCTCAGGTCAGAGGAGGACACACGTCTGTCTTCACCTCCCGACTCCGTTCAGAGCAGAATCTCTTGAGAAATGCCAGCAATGTTCAGGCACTCCGTCTGAAAAGTGTGTGACTGAAAGTAAGAAAATCCAAGGTGAAAGCTGCTGTTGTTCAGTCTGAACACTGTGACGGACTGCAGCTCACACGTCTCTTCTCCTGCTCTCTTCTTTGTGTTCAAATCCACACGGACTCCTGCCGAGCCCGGACAGGATCGGATCGGGCCGCTGAGCCGAGTGGAGTCGAAATGACTGAGACAAAAAAGTTGGCCGAGTTTGAGTTGCTGAAGTTCAGGTTTGGCACCACCAGGGAGTGCTCTGACTCCGTACTTTATTTTGGGAGCGAGGCGGGGAAACTGACAAAATCAGACTCTGGACTCGACTCGGAGGAGGAGGAGGAGGAGGAGGAGGAGGAGGAGGACAGAGAAGATCATCATCACTGACAGTGTAGCTGCAGCGGCTGCAGAAAGCTTCAGTGCAGCTGCTGAAGTTGTTATTAACTGTAAAGTTTGACATGTAGATGAAGCACAAAGCTTCATTCTGACTCCAGCAGATCAAATCACATCATCACTGTGATTTAATCGTGTGCCTCCATCGAGACTGTGACCCGTCAATAACCTGATAAACTGAATGATCGATTGGTTGTTGATCGGTTCCTTACACATACACAAACACACACACACACACACACACACACACACACACACACACACACACTGAACGGTCACGTGCTGACTCGTCCTGGTGATGCTGGACGACTAATACGGATCATTCAGGGAACCGACCGATAACCAATATTTGGGACCAATATAAATTTTGCGGTAAATATGAAAATATTTAAATAAACGACGAAATGTTACATGTGATGCACGTCGTTGTGGGCGGGACATCGTGTGAAAGGATCTGGATCAGAACCAGAGCTGCACATTTAGAGATGAATTCATACTTTTGATGGTATGAAAAAAAAATGTTGAATATCTGCACACACACATACACACACACCCTGACACACACGACACAAGATGTTCAGAACGTCCCACTCCACCCTGACAAAAAATATGTGTTTATCATATTTGTTCAAAGGCAGCAGTATGATGTTTGGCTGCAGTGCTGATTTGTTTTTGAGGAACCAGTATGTTGCCGTACTTCACCGGAGGGCCCCGATTACATTTTGTCCAATGCGACTTACAATAAGCACTGTGAACCAGGAGAGAGATGACCAGAGCTTGGACCAGGAGTTGTGTTGCATCTTTTGTGAGGAAAGACCGGGTCCTGCAGATGTTGTTGAGGGCAAATCTGCAGGATCGGGCCACAGCAGTGATGTCGGGGGCAGATCTGCAGGATCGGGCCACAGCAGTGATGTCGGAGGATTACGCCCTGGTTCCTCTCCACGAGGTTAGAAGGTGTGAGAGTCTTGTACAGTGACGTCCAGCGTGTGAGTTCTGTGGCTGCTATGTTTTATTCACTTTTTTTGCCAAAATATGGCTGAAATGATTTTTTCGCTGTTGATTGACCTCAGAATAATTATCATCATCATCCTATTAGGCACAAGGGAAATCTACCATGAACTCACGGGACGCTCTTGATCTTGAAAATTATTTTTTGCAATGTTATTAGTGAGGAAACAGCTGCCAGAAATGATTCCCCGCTGCAGCGTTGAACTCCTGACTCCTCTTCTCTCCACTAATATTTGTGAATTCATGAAAATCAGACCCTCGTTCTTCGAAACAGTGGGGGGAATTTCCCTTTAAATCTATTATCCAGATGATTATTTAATGGAAGCTTTCAGATCATAAGACCTTAAAATGAGAATAAATGATTTGTCATGATGGATATTTTTCTCAGTACTCTTCCAGTTTTCTGCAGAAAAATTCAACAAATCCAATACAGTTCGTTCAGCGGGAGGAATAGATTTAGCGTGGAAGAAGAAACATACACACACACACACACACACACACACACACACACACACACACACACACACACACACCTGGCCTCCTTGGGCAGTGGCGAGAGGTCAGCATGGGGCCAAAGATATGCACATACTCAAAGTAATCGACTGAGAGGAGCTGACATGTCGGCACTCAGTGGAATTTAGCATGCAGGCTTGACACGCACACCCACATATACGTTGAGACAGAAAGAGGGCCGCACGGGAGAAATCCTGCCAGTGTTTCTCTGGAAAACGCAGAGAAATGCAGCCGCTGACGTCCTGCAGTCACTCTGGCTTTGTGTACGGTGTGTGGTCTAATTGACATGGACAGATCCTATGGAATATATATGACAAGCGGGCGCTTTTGTGAAGATTTATGCTGGCGTGTGGCCGTGAACCTACATGAACACACATGAAGAAAGAGCTGAGGTTTGAACGATGAAGGTTACAGCGCGATGATCTGATGATGTGTGAGAACGCCTGAGGAAGGACGGGAGAGGCCAGGAGACGGGAGGACACACACTCAGCCGCCATACTTGTAGAAATATCAGTCCGCCTCTCGTCTTCAGCGTGTTTGAGTTGAGCAGGCAGATGAGATGAAGGTCGGATGAAGTGTCCTGCTGTGGGAGAGGTCTCTTCATATCCTGGGTTAAAGATAAAATTTATGAGATTACTAACTTCAAAAAAGGGGAGAACAACCGGGCCTTTGTTGTAAACTTTGTTGAGTTGTGTACTTACAATATCCCAAATGTTTCCAGCTAAGAGAGACGAAAGAAGTCGGTGAATCTGACGGAACGATATAATCCAATACAGCTTTTCTGCCATCAAGGCGGCTCTAACGAAGCCTCTGTCGTTAAGCTGTTTGTTCGTCACAGAGTCGTTCGTCTGGTTATGTGTTTTAGCTCCACCTGAAGGCAGAAGTGTCACCAGGTCATCCTCCTGACCTCCAGCCGTCCCCGTCACCAGCGAGGGGACACAGATAATAACCGCCCGACTGGAAGAAACATTTATTCTGCCCATCGATCGACTTCTGCACCAGGAGATCTTCAGGTCCGGACAGATTCTGCAGCATCATCTTCAACATCACATCCGACAGGACAGAAGAACAAAACGTCTGTGGTTAACCTGTAAACAGAAGTGAGATCCGGGGACGAGCTCCATCAGAACCGGTTTGGTTCGTTTGACGGATGGTTATTGGATCTCGGTGCAGCTTCAGCCTCTCTGCAGCAGCAGAGCTCGGCTGTCTTTGTTGTGTTTGTGCTGCGTGTGAGTTATGGAAGATTGTTATGTAACAGGAAGGTGAAGCGCTGTCAGGTCGTTCCACTGCTTCAGATCCCGACTAATTGATCCGAGTGTGTGTGTGTGTGTGTGTGTGTGTGTGTGTGTGTGTGTGTGTGTGTGTGTGTGTGTGTGTGTGTGTTGTTCGTTTGCTGCATACGTACAGCATTTTCCGTTCAGTGTGTGTGTGTGTGTGTGTGTCACACAAGCTCTGAGAGCTTCTCAGAACATTACCTCATCTAGTTGACCTGCGATTGGTACACGGCCTGGACGTTGCCATGGTGATAGCTAGCCTTTTTTTTTTTTAGCCGGTTGGTTCTGCCGTGCCCACACAGTGCTCAGTGTGTTGGCCCAGTAACTCTGAGTGTGTGTGTGTGTGTGTGTGTGTGTGTGTGTGTGTGTGTGTGTGTGTGTGTGAGACTGATCCTCTGGCTTTGTGAGGACCAGGTTCACTGTCAGACCTCGAGGGTGACGACATGTACGGCAGGTGAACAGAATTTAGACAGTGAAGAGATTTTTTGGACGGAAAGGACATCTTGGAAAATGAAATTATTTTTAAAGGGGAAAATATTTTTAAAAAATGTTTTGGAAAGAGGAAATTCTGCAGAATCTGGGAACATTTGGAAGATATGGTTTACTTATGGAGAATTTGATTTTGTTGAAGTGAAGATATAATAAATCATGAGGACAGTTTTTAGACCGTAAGAGACTTTTGAAAAGACACTTAGGGAGGAAGATTTCTGGACATTTTAAGGTGTTTTATCAGATTTTTTTTTTTTAAAGATTCCATTCAAAGGCATTTATTCCAAAAGGATTTTCTGCAAACTTTTTTGTTTTTTATTTTTCGACTGTGTAGACACATTTGTGAAGTAGGGACCTTTTGTTTGGATGGTGTGGAAATTTTTTTGAAAAAAACATTTTAAAGTGGAAATATTGTAATTTAGTGGGAATAAAACAGCATATTTCCTTTTAATTCTACACAGAGACAAAGACACGACAGAAAACAGAGCGCACTCCGTCCCCTCGCTGTAAGAAGCATTTCAAATGGCTCGGTGACGTTTTTTGGAAATGTGTCTGTACTGGCGGGGTCCGGGGTTATCAAGGGTCAAGACTGGACTTTTGATTAAACTCAGAGTGATGTTGAGATGAAGCGTCAGGTGAAGCGTCAGGTGAAGCGTCATGTCAGCGAGCGTCCTCACAGGTGTGGAAGCACAAAGGCGTCTGTGGATTCATGTGACATACGGACATTTTCATCCTGCTGGAGTTTGTGTGTATCAGTGTGTGTCTGTTTGTACCATTTGACCCACTTAGAATGTGTGTGAGGTTTACATTGATATACTGACAACACACACACACACACACACACACACACACACACACACACACACACACACACACTGTGCCAGCTCGTCAGGCACAGAGTGGGCAGTCTCTGCTTTGGAAACGATGAGTCACGTTGGCGCCGACTGAAGCAGAATATTCTTTTTCTCCAACAGAACACTGTTCCATACGCTGCACATACGTGTTCACACACACACACACACACACACACACACACAATCAATAACCATCTGTGTGTTTGTAATAACTTCTCAGACTTCACCACTCTCACCTCTTCCTCTTCCTCGTCCTCTTCCTCTTCCCTCTCTGGGTTCAGTCCTCCCAGCCAATCCGTTAGCCACTCGCTGCTAACAGCCCATCAACCAATCTGCAGCTGTGGAGCCATTAAATAATCTTTTATTCCGCTGCTCCTCCTTCATGTACTCTTCAATCTCCCTCCCTCTCTCTTCCCTTCTCATCTTCTCTCTCTTTCTCTCCCTTTTTTTATTCACTCATTCATCACCGTCCTTTTTCCTCCCCTCCCCGCCTCGCTGACAGGAGCCGCTGAGTTCAGCAAAACACAAATTAAAAGCGCTCCTCTGCTCCATCTCTCCATCCTCTCCATCCATCTCCATCCCTCCATCCTCCCCGTCCCTCCGTCCCCTCTCGTCTGTCGGTCCCGGCCCTTGCTATTGGTCGGAGGTGATGTCATCATCCTTCTCTGGCGCCCGTCAATAACCTATTAGAAGCCGGTGTTTTTACAGTCAGCTGGGGAGTGAAGAAGTGCACCCACACACACACTGATGCAGCACCGGCTGATGCTCGGTGGACGTGAGGAGGAAACAGAGCAGCTCGTGGCTGCAGAGGTGTGTCGGAGCGTCTGCCGCTGAAACTGATGAGTGAATCTTCAACAAAGGCCAAGTTGTGCATCAGGAAGGAAAGTCAGCTTCTTCCTCTCAGCAGCCGTTTGTTCTGTATATCAGTGATTATCACCTGCACGTCTGTGTGCGTATGCTTATTTTACTGATCCATCAGTAGAGTTGAGCTGCAGCAGCAAACATGCAGCTCTGTCCCCAGAAGTGATTCTCACGGTTGACACTGTTGTGTTTTGATGCGCAGCGTTCGACATGTAAAGTGGGAGTGTGAAGAGACTTTTATAAAGGCATTTCTGGACTTGAGCTCTGCGACAGCTCGGTCGGTGACCCGTAGCTTCAGACTGCCTTCCCCTTTTGTCCACGGAGACTTTCAAAATAAAGCTTGCTGACAAACATTTTACATGTAATGGTTAAAATAACTATATCAGTGTCGTAAGTGACATAACTGATGTCAGCAGGATGTTGACAGACGTGTTAGCAGGAGGGAGCAACATTAAGACAGTGTTGTATCTACTTTATAAGGGCAGCTGCGGTGTGAACTACACATTGATGCACAAATCTAAAACTCAGAGACTTTGTGGTGAAATCACAGTCTGATCTGTAAATATGAACCAGTTATCTAACAACACATTTATCCCTCTGTGTGATAGGAGTCAGCTCAGGTAGAACAGAAAACATCACGTCCACCAAACGAGCTGCTGGCTGCAGCATTCAAGTTGGTTAAATGTACATCACACCCACAGAAAATTCTCTCCTCTTCCTCCTCCTCTTCCTCCTCCTCCTCCTCCTCCTCCCTGAACACTGAACAAGCACTCAGCATCCAAATCAATGATGTCATCTCTCTCACAGCGCCAGTGTGTCGTCTGACAACACATCCTGACACGCCGTCTGCAAAGAGACTCTGTATTCTGTATGTTACTGCCTCCTCTCCTCTCCTCCCCTCTCCTCTCCTCTCCTGTCCTGTCCTGTCCTGTCCTCTCCTCTCCTCTCCTCCTCTCCTCTCCTCTCCTCTCCTCTCCTCTCCTCTCCTCCTCCCCTCCCCTCTCCTCTCCTCTCCTCCTCCCCCTCCCCTCTCCTCCCCTCCCCTCCCCTCTCCTCTCCTCTCCTCTCCTCTCCTCTCATCTCCTCTCCTCTCCTCTCAACGCTACTCTCCTCCTCGCCTCTCCTCCCCTCCTCTCCTCTCCTCTCCTCTCCTCTCCTCTCCTCCCCTCTCCTCTCCTCTCCTCTCCTCCTCTCCTCTCCTCTCCTCTCCTCTCCTCTCTCACTTCCTGTCACAGATCTTATCTCTGCCATATGTTGCTCTGTAACATGACCGACTGAAGTGATACCTGTGGCTTCACCATCTGTTACAGACACACCGCTCAGCTTCACATCTTTTGTTCTCTTTTACTTCTTCTTCTTCTCTCACTGCACCGACGTTTAATTCAGTTTGCTTTTGAAAATACTTTACCTGAGATTACCCTGCAGGTAGATTGTTCTCTGTGGCATATAGGCTTGATCCAGACGACCGTCTGAACAGAGTTGCGGTGGATGGTGAAATGAGACAACCTGTCAAGAGCCTCACACGTCACCGGTAGTGATCGACCGGACATCTTAAGCTGTGGTGATTTCTCTTGTGTTACTGTGACAGTCCTTGAATCAAGTCGAGAACAAGCTGCTTTATAAGCTAACATTAGCATCACACGTCTGTACTGATATGAGAGGAGCGGTGCAGCTTTACATTTGGGCGCTTTGTGCATTCAGAGGGGGATGCAACACTGAAATGCTTCATACGCAAGTCAGCAACAACAAGGTAACGTTAGCTAGCTAGCAAACAGAAGACACCAGGGACTAAACAGAGGTGAAGGCTGGGAGTTTGTGTTCGACCTCCCGCAGCTTCACGTCCCATTGGGAGCGTTTGAGAGCAGAGCGTGTTGTTGACCCGGTCGTGTAGTTAAACTGTGTCAGTATTTATCTGTTTTAATTCTGTTAATATTTCTACCTTCTTCTTGCTGTAGACCACGAGTCTGTACGAGGCGTTTCATTTCGAGTGGCTGTAGTCGGGCCGTAACGTGGCTGAGATGAAGCTCGGTGGGATGTGAGCGTTTGTGTTTTGGTCCGATGGTTTTTTATGAATCTGAAATCCTGACTCAGCGGCTGAAGGATCACACTCTGACAGAAGTCTCTCGCTCTGCGTCGACTCAGACGTGACGAAGCGTCTCCCGGATCAGAGCGCCGTCTTCCCAGATGAGCTGGATGAAGTTTCAGTGTATCAACTCCACACGAATGAAAACCAGATCTGTGGGAGAAAGTGTTTCTTCTTCACAGCAGCTGATTCCAGCTTTAATGCCAAATTCTCTATCACCTATTATTAAACGTCGGCCTTTGGATGAACTCGCTCTGCAGTACGCTGCAGTTTTTTTTCACTCCTCTTTGTTTCGTCTGCCAGTTTCGAGAGTTTTCCTGTTGCATCTCTCTGAGTCCATGTTGTGATATCAGTGTGTGTGAGCAGAATGCCAAGGACAGATGGGTAGACGGAGAGGTGAGCGAGTTCACTCACACACACACACACTCACACACACACACACACACTCACACACACACACACACACAGAACTCTGTACACTTCTGTCTGTGGTCAGTGAAGAATGAATGTTTCTGTCTTTACTTTCTTTTCTGTCCCCCCTTTTTTTCCTCCATCACCATTTTTTCTTTACTAAATCCGTCACCAGCTGGTTCGGTTCTGTATCAAGGTGCCGTTCAGAGAAGAGTCGGACTTTATTTAAAGCAAGAAGACAGTTATGGAGGGTCAGTTCCAGTAATACACCCGCCCTGCAGCAGGATCTTACTGGACATCATTGAAATGAAATCAGAGGCACCGCTGAGTCGTTTGTAGTTGAAAGTGTTCCTGAACTTGTTGATGAAGGTTCTCAGTCTGATGGAAACTCTGAGTGTCGTATCAAAGGCAACTGGATGTGTTTCGCTAACTTGAAGACGTTTCATCTCTCATCCAGGAGGCTTCTTCTGTTCTAACTAACCGGAGGGGAGTCGCAGGCTTTTAAACTCTGTGTGGGAGTGTCCTGATTCCATAAACATTATATACAACATTGGTATGCAAAATAAAATCTGTGAGAGCAAGTACAACATTTAAAAAATGACGTGTTGGAGATGTTTCACCTTTCATCCAAGAACTGGAGCGGAGCTGCAGGCTTTTAAACTCTGGGTGGGAGTTTCCTTACAGAGGGACACGTGTGAGCTCTCAGTACAACATTATAGGTGGTGATCAGTAATGTCTCAGTCCACCTCCTCTGTTCAAAGATGGTCGTTCCTGAGGAGTCGGCCCTCCTGTGTTGTGCCATTCGTTTACATTGCGTTGTTTTGTCTCCCTGCTGTACAAATCTGTGCCGTCCTGCTGCATTAACCTAGAATCACTTAATTTTACTGTTGATTGACGGTTGATTTTGTGTCCCAGTCGAGACAAAAGCTGCTCACCTGCACTTCAGGGGAAAAGCTGAGAAAGGCTCAACTTGATATAAACGTACCAGGTGATCGGCAGCTGCTCTTGTTTTAATGCCTGACAGTATTACGGTTAGCTTCATCCAGTGGAGAGACTTAGCTTTATAAGCCTAGCAACTTACAGCCTGCATGAAAAGTGGAACATTTTACCTTCCCTAACTGAGGAATCAAGGGAAGAGCACCCAAGAAAATATGGCTCTAATACATAAAGTGCACAGTAAAACTGGTTGTTATAGCAAAAACACATAAAAGCTACTGCACACGGCCGTATGTACATAAACACACATAAACCCAAAGCGTCCGCAGCTCCATTAAAGAGTGTAATAAAGTTTAAAGCAGGAATATGTCATCGGGACAGTTACAATGTTTTTAATGGTGGCAGTGATCCAGAGGAGCTCGTCTTGTGTTTATCTGTGAGTTTTAGTGGAAAACACTTCTGATTTACTGAAATTGGCATTAAACTGGTCACAGAAATGAAAGAAACGAGTCGCCATCCTGTTTAAATATTCATTCTGTCTCACAGAAGAGCTGCAAACACGCAGTAACTGAGCATTAAACGTGGCTGTGATCTTGTATACACGTTCTTCTCTCCTTTCATTATAGATAAGATGTCAGATAATCATCTCCCGTCAGTTCTGTTCCTCACACGCTGATAACAGACTGAAACAAGTCAGGAATAAAAATGGGTTTCAAATCCAGAAGAGGTTCAGGAGGAGTTCAGGAGGAGTTCACTCCCCAAGGCTCCTTCAGCTCCTCGACCTAAACACCATCAAGGCCACGGCTGGATTAAGCTGCTCTGAGGCCTCGGGGCAAAAATAAGCTGCAGGCCCCAATTTGATCCTGATGCCTGCAGGTACGCAGCAGGTACAGCACACTGTACACGACAGCTTCACTGTGGTTCATCACGTCTTTCCTTTACTTCTTCTTCTTCTTCTTCTTCTTCTTCTTCTTCTTCTTCTTCTTCTTCTTCTTCTTCTTCATCTGAGCTGTAATGTAGCATGCTCAGTTAGCTTTGTTGTCTATCTTCTAGTTCGTGAGTAGATCAGTTTCCTTCAGCCCTCAGCGAGGTGAAACACGAAGGAAATAGTTCCTCCTCTGAACTGTACACAACAAAGTCTGTGGTCATCCTGAGGTGAGACGCAGCTGTTCAGTTGTTATAAATGTATTTAAAGTGCCGTGTAGTTGTGATGGTGGAGAGAGGGAGGACGTCTCTTCTGCTGCTGTCTCAGAAACTCTTCAGCTCACACCGGAAACAGTCAGTGTGTGTTGTCAGAGGTTAATCCATTGTGTGTGTGTGTGTGTGTGTGTGTGTGTGTGTGTGTGTGTGTGTGTGTGTGTGTGTGTGTGTGTGTGTGTGTGTGTGTGTGTGTGTGTGTGATGCTCAGCTGATTATTGCTCATCTGTTTCGATACTTCGTCACATCGAGGATCCTCCATCGTCTGTCAGCTGCAGTGTTCTCCAGCGGTGTCAGACGGTGGATCTGTGCAGTCTGTCACCTCTGACATCCAGCCCTGTGTGTGTGTGCGTGTGTGTGTGTGTGTGCGTGTGTGTGTGTGTGTGTGTGTGTGTGTGTACAGTGCTGAACTTGACTGAACTGAAGTTTGCTTGTTATAAACTGGAGTCACATGACCAAAAGCCATCTGACTGTTTTTCTCCCTCCATTTTTCTCTAACTTCAACATTTCTTCTTTCTCTCTCTCTCTCTCTCTCTCACACACACACACACACACACACACACACACACAGATCTTATCAGCAGCTGACCCTGTCCTCGTATCAGACGGCAACGTATAAACCCTCCTCTGTTTCTTCATGAATCAGCAGAGCCGTGACCTGTCTGTGTGACTGCTCGTCTGTGAGGATTTTCAGGAGGAGGTCGACCGTCAGGAGGAGGTCGACCGTCAGGAGGAGGTCGACCCTCAGGAGGAGGTCGACCGTCAGGAGGAGGTCGACCGTCAGGAGGAGGTCGACCCTCAGGAGGAGGTCGACCGTCAGGAGGAGGTCGACCGTCAGGAGGAGGTCTGTCAGCGTGTGAGACCGAAGATGAAGATTGATTCATTTAGTGGAAATACACAGCGCGGTGTTGTTGTCAGAAACACAGAAACTTAGCTGAAGCCTCAGTTTAACGTATCACACTAACATGATGGAAACACTGCGTTGATCTCTGGAAATCCTGTGTGTAATATCAGTAATGAAATACATAAAGTCAGTATTTCAGTGTAAATGCTGGTTGCTGCCATGGCGATGTGAGTCTGAGTAAACTTCCCAGCAGCCCCTCTGTTGTCGGACGGCTCTCCTCTTAAACGTGAAGAAAAATCTCTTTTGTGCTCTAATTCTTTGCTCGACATGAAATTCTGCCTTCAAGCGTCTCTAACTCTCTCTGCTGTGGTTCAGTAATCAATGCGATTGGATTGGATTGGATTAGCTGGGACCAACTTTTTTTTTTCCAGGAATCTGCTGGATATCAGTCTGTCGTCTTCAGATCGCCGGTTGGACTGAATCGCAGCGTTGTAACACAGACGAGAGCAGACGATCACACAGCTTCTGTAGTGTAACGAGATTCTTACTGGAATGCTGCTGCACACACACACACGCACACAGACACACACAGTGCACACAGATGAACACTGGGGTTTGTGTATTACATTAGTGCAGCTCTATCTGATTACACCATATTGCAGTCGTTGTGTACGAACAGCGGATTGATTTTGTCCGTCAAATTTCCTTCAGCTTAAGTTCAAGTTCAGCCAGAGTGCGTCTTTCTCCCGTATCGGTTCTGGATGTTACGGCCTTGGACGGCGTGCAGCACCAGGGTTCTTTAGTTCAGGAGAGACGGGTCCGTCCTCGGGTCTGATAGGACCTCTGCAGGTCTGCTGTACCTGACTCTGATAACAGACTCCGTGTTTCCTCGCTGCCCTGACCTGAATCAAACACATCTCGTGTGTCTTCCTGTTGAGTTTCTGTCAGCCGACAGAACCGAGCCCGTCTCTGATTCGACAGCCTTGATCAACTTGGAGTGAAACTTCTGCCCCGCGTGCTCGTTGTTAAGGTCCGACAGTTTTTACCTGATGACAAGAACCTCAATAAAAAATGACTTCCCTTGACCTCCAACACTCGATCCGGTCTCATCACGGCCAATCAGCCGCTGCTGCCGAATGGATCCCGTGTTGGCTGCAGCAATCCAATAACTGGACTCTGCTCTCGACTATTGACCCGGCTTCAATCCATTCATTCATTCATCTGCCCGTCTGTCCACTGATCCGCAGCCGGTGTCAGACAAAGCCTTGATTAGCCGACTGATGGATCAAGTGTGTGTGTGTGTGTGTGTGTGTGTGTGTGTGTGTGTGTGTGTGTGAGGTGTAAACAAACAAACAGAAGAAAAAGCAGATGAGAGCCGGTTCAGGGAGAAGTCATGATTGAGGGGAAAGCCGGAGACGGATCGACAGCTGAAGCTGCTCCTGTGGGAGGACGATCAGAAGAAATGATCCTGAAGCCGTCGATGCATCACGACCCGGACAGGAACATGAAGTGATAATCAATAACGACCTATTTGGATATGAGTGTGCGTGCAGGCATCCGTCTTCAGGGATCTATATCGCACCTTTTAGGATCACGTTTAAAAAAAAAACAGGGTGACGTGACATCACAGGGGAGAAATGCAGCGAGGGAAGCGTTCGTCTTCCGGGAGGCTGCAGAGGAAACGAGAGCGAGCCGGAGAATGAAAACGTTGTGTGGAGGGAGGAGGCGTGTGAGGGGATTGCATTGATCTGGGGATTTCTCGCTCCCGATCCCTCAGCGAGCAGTGTGATGATGCTGCACTGGCTCCGGTCCCAGAACACAACTCTGTTTCATTAGGTGTGATTAAAGTCGCCCTGCTGACTTCAGCCTTCTCACCTCTCTCACCCTGCAGCCAGACCTCTGATAACTGATCTGACTTCAGTTTTTACATCGTTTTTAAGATGCGTACATCAACAGGGGCAGAGTTGGACATCCATCTTCTTGTGTCACCTGAGGCTCTGGCTGTATTAGCAGCACACCAGCTCGTTCTCGTCCCGCTGCAGTAACGTTTCCGCTCTTTCCCTTTTGATTCTAAGTCACGCGGCCCGTCTCTACCTGGCCGGGCGCCGACCAGAAGGTCATCTGGGTCGCTCACATTCACCTCTGATGTAACGACTGGGCAGCAGGAGAGGCGTGGATCAATGCCAGCGGGGACCCAGACAGACTCAAGTTAAATAAACCACCAATTAATCCGGTGGTTTCGGATCCCAGACATCAGTTTTCTTGGTGTCTGACACGAAGACACAGCCGCTGTTGTTTTTTGCACGAAGAAGCAAAAAACATGAATCAAAAATGGTTCTCTCCCTGATGTTCTGTGGAGAGCCGACAGCAACTTCTTGTGCGATGGTATTTATTCGTGCCAGATTCTGTGCGTCCGATTCCCTCGCAGCTGAATAATGAACCCAGTGACTTCAAAGTAATCGCGTGCGTTCCTTCAGAACAATCGTGCCATTTTGCTGCTGGCGTGGGAACGACAGACATGTCTCAGCAAAATGTGTCCTGAACAGGCCGTCGCTGTCGCTGCTGCCTGCTGCTGCCCTCTGAAGTCACTCATGTTCATATACACACTATCTGCTCTGTTGGTTCTCAGACCTTTATGTTGCCTGATTGTCTGAAACGGAGCCCTGCTTGGTAAAAGTGCCTGCAGACTAACTCAACGACCAACGTGAAGAAGCTCGACCTGCTCTCACAGGACGTAAACGAGAGCCGGCGGTTCAAGGTTAACACACTCGTTTGCTGATGAGTTTACTTTAAAAGTTTCAGCTTCCATCTCAGAGTCGGCCCCTTCTGGATGTTAGGCAGCTGTTGAAGATTGATTTTACAGACTCATCCAAACTCAGCGAGGTAGAGAGAGAGAAGCTCCCCAGTGGAAATCGCAGCGAGCTTCATAATTAGTCCGTATCGGCAGAATCGTTTGTGCCAGAAGTGCAAACTAATATCTAAAACCATCACCACTGTCGTTGATACCAGCAGCACAAAGCCCCAAACTAATAATGACAATAAAGAAAAAAAGCTCTCTCAAATGATCAAATTACCATCCGCTCTTCAGGAATCAGATTGTTTTACGCTCTAATAAACACACACACACACACACACACACACACACACACACACACACACACACACACACACACAGAAAAAGTGTATTAATATCTTTTCGGGGACCTGGGTCCCATGACAACACTGAATTTACTCCGTCTGGGTGTCGGGAGGATCGAATCCCCCGACGAATCACTGCATGATAACACAGCCTGGTGTGAAGAGGTCATCCATTGATATTAATGGCCTGGTGGTTTACTGGCCTGTGGTGATTGGGTAAGTTTATTCAGGCATTAGTCAGAAGGCCAGATCAATAGGATTTAACAGCCGTTTTGACTCCAGAGGGGTTCGTGGTGCATGTGGTGCTGAGGCGGAGCCTGGAGGTGGAGGATGGGGGGAAAGAAAAGGAAGAGAAAGAGGAGCAAACAGAGCTGCTGTAGGAAGATTAGAGATAACAGAAGGAAGGTCAAGGAGGAAGAGGAGGAGGTGAATCTTATGGTCGAGGTGGAGAAGGACACATGGAGGGAAGGTTGAGGTGAAAGATGGAGGACAGGACGAACGTCCTCTGCTAGTCTGCTGGAGCGCTCACGCAGACACTCGCAGACTCGCTATCTGTTGTTTTGTCTACGGACGGATGGATGCGTGAGTTCAACATCTCAGCATCTTTTTTATCTGTTGCTGAGCGACAGCATCCCCTCTTTCCCAGAAACATCCGACCGTGAGAAGTGACACGCTGCCCGAGTCTGACCGACCAGATGTAGACTGTTCACTCCCCACCTCCACCTTCCACGTGGACTGTTTTCAACAACGCACACGCTGACACTGGCGTGACTGTGTTCGTTAACGGCGCCAACAGAAACCAGCGAGCAGCTGCTAGCTCTCCTGGATCCGTCTCAGTGCCACGCCTGAAAACAAGCTGTGGTGTCCCCAGAAACACGGTGCTTCCATTGTAGCTGCAGGGTCATGGTCCAATATTGGCTGAATTTGGTATGTTTATGGTCTCAACCTCTAGTTTCAGGTCTTCTTCAGCGCAGCATGATGTTCATTTTCATACATTATATAGAGTAAAATAGATGATGAAGCAGTGTGTACTTTGAGACGTGGGCTGTCTTGAGTTGGTACCACGACGTGTCAGCGTGGTTCTGATCCAGTCAGGACACCATCTCACACAAACCAGGCTTCAGAACAGAGCACAACATGAATATGTAACACACACCTGACATATAGACAAACCTCTTCTCACCTCTCTTCCCATCTGTCTTTTGTCGTTTCAGATCCCTTCTCAGCGGATCTGGATCAGTACGATGTGGTTCCTCTGACTGATGCTCTCAGAGGTTTCCTGCAGGATCGGCCCGCCCCGATCATCCCCGCCACAGTCTACAGCGAGCTGGTCTACACTGCTCAAGGTACAGTGTGGTGCGCTGATGTCAGCCCTGACTGAATGTGTTAACGTGTCAGTGAACAAAACTGATAAAATGATGATCTGTGGATGTTCAGAGCAATCAGGACTGGAAATAAATGATCCTGCAAATCCATCTTCCTCCTTTGAATCGGCCCGCTGAGTGATGTCATCGTCCGTAGTTCAGAAAGTTGTCGTGTGTTTGTTGTTGTTTTATTAAACCAGCTCAAAGATCATCCTCCATCACGATGTTTCACTGTTTGTCATTATTTGAATGAACCTGTGCTTCTTTCTACACTGGGAAGTGATCATGAATTCAAAACAAGTTTTGGGAAACTTTTGTGAAGCCGAACACGACTCTGACCCAGATAAAGTCTCAGGTTGTTGGTTCTCGTGTAGCTGTAAGCAGCATTTCCACGGCTGGTGTGAGTTCAGGCCTCCAGCTGCATCCTCAGTCATCTGCTCCACATTCTCACGCACTGCAGGCTTCAGATCTGGAGCTCAATCTGAGCTCAGGCTGGGTCTCTTTTTTTTGTTGCCTCACTGTCACTTGGCATGAGTGCCGACACTCGTCACACCTGACAGATTCCTGCCATATCTGGATGTAAAGACGACGAGGCTGTTCCCTCTCGTCAGCATCAAACTTCCTCTAATCTCCCGACAGCTGTGGATTATATAAAACCAAACTGGGAGCTGAGACGCATCGCTGCCAGCTTCTCCCTCCTCCTCTTCGTTTTCTGCACAGCTGACCTGTTTGTTCACCCTTTCACCTGCCGCCCACCTCGCCCAGCAGGACCTGCTCCCTCCTGCTTTTAAGGACTCTCACTCCTATCTATTTTTGATGAACCCTTCCTTGACATTGGCTGTTTCGTGCTCGGCTCGGTGGCGTGCTGCTGTGTGGAAAGAAAAGCGAGTCAGAGGCGATCAGACGGACGTACAGACGGACAAGTGTGTGTTGTGTGTGTCGGTCGGGGCGGAGGCATCGTCTGAGCTCGCAGGAAGTTCCCTGCAGCTTTTTCTCCCAAAATATTACTGGGCTAAGCTCCCCGACATGATCTCCATCTGAAAACCCCCTCAATTATGTAAGTGCTTTCCTCTCTCTCTCGCTGCCTCTCCTGGTGCTCGCCCTGTTAAGTGACAGCCCTTTTTTATTTTACTTATTCATGGAAACATTTTAAGTTGGGATAAACCACTTTAAAAGGATGCAGCAGGTATTTTGTGCAGGTTGTCTGAGGTCAAGCCCGCTGAAACTGAACTTGTTATTTAGGGACGGATCGTCCAGTGATTCCTTCTGTGAAATTAGAGCTATTATAAAACAATTCAGCTGAACTGTGAGGACAAGTCACGCAGTAATAATGAGAGATGCCTGAGCTGAAATATTCCTCTCTGAGCATATAGCTGCACATATTCTTATATATACGTCTCGTGTTGTGTGAGGAGCCGGAGACGTCTGGTCGGGTCGGTCAAACAGGACGTCCAGCAGGGGCGGCTGGTCCGTAGAAGCAGAGGAAGAAAAGAAGCATCAAATAATAATTGGTTAAAATAAAACACTACCACATGTTCCAGCTCCCAGTGTTAAACACCATGACTCAGTGTTTTCCTCCTGTCCACTGACCTGACATCCCAAACTCAAAGTGTTTAACTTAAATCGCTTGTTTCTTATGTGAACTCACGACTGATTTAAACTCTGATCGTTTAGTAAACTTTAGTAGTTTCAGAGCCTCAAGCTGAACTAAAACCGTCTCACAGCGTTCAGAGTCACGACATGTTTAATGAACGAGAACTTCTTCTGGTCGTTTCTGTGACACCGACTGACATGTTGGTGTCACTGGACACAAAAATGGTCAAACTGAATCCAGAGGTGACGTCTTTAAATCACTTGTTTACTGGACACAGCGACTGTGCTCGCTCCAGAGGACGAGATGGAGGGAACCTGATATTTTCTCTTGTTGTTGATCCGTCTTGCTGTCACCATGTTCTCCCCTGATGCCTCCTGATCTCCTCTCCTTCGTGGTTTTTGTTGGCGAGGACCAACCGCATTGTTCACGGTCACGGAGTGCTGAACGTCTGTCTCGAGCCTCGAGTAACTCCAGCTCACTGTTTTCTTTCTAAATTAAAATATCCAGTTTATTTTCAAGGTAAAGTTCATCGATTCAGAGCCTCGTCTACCATATTGAGAGGAATCAGTCTCAGCTCAGTGGTCTCAGTCTTTAGTTATTAAATCCATATGGATGGCATCAGTTAAATGTGCCTCATATAAAGACGATTTGTGTCTGTCCTGCCCGAGTCTGATCCCTGAGCTCTGTGGATGTTGTAACACTTAAAATCCCCTTCATTCCTTTTTATTTTGCTACCTGTCC
The DNA here is from genome assembly GCF_904848185.1 of Acanthopagrus latus. NCBI lineage: Eukaryota > Metazoa > Chordata > Actinopteri > Spariformes > Sparidae > Acanthopagrus > Acanthopagrus latus. Next base: position 1,304,271 of record NC_051049.1, read on the forward strand.
TCTGGCTGTCTCGCTCTCTGGGAGACGAGTCATCCTCTCACGTGTTTCGTCTGCGCTTGCTTTTCCAGGCAGCAGCTCATTGTGGGAAATTCCCATAATCTGTTAGAAATAAAGGTGGAAGGGATTTCAAAATACCTTCAACCCTCAACCCTCATCCCTCCCTCCCTCCATCCCTCCATCCCTCCCTCCCTCCATCCCTCCTTCCATCCCTCCCTCATCCCTCCATCCCTCCATCCCTCCCTCCATCCCTCCATCCCTCCCTCATCCCTCCCTCCCTCCCTCCCTCCTTCCATCCCTCCCTCCATCCCTCCATCCATCCCTCCCTCCCTCCATCCCTCCATCCATCCCTCCTTCCATCCCTCCCTCCCTCCCTCCATCCATCCCTCCCTCCCTCCTCACACTGATTCTGCTCAGCTGCCTCAACAAATATAAAAATTCTCCTTTAGATCATTCAGTCTTTAAAGGTGGGAAACAAAAAGTTAAATCCCTATTTGAATGTGAAATCTGGCATCAAAAAGTGACTTAGGAAACTGACTTTGAATATAAAAATGTAGCTGTGGTGCGTCATCACACGGTGAAACTCCTCTTCACGCTCACATGAGTCCAATCAGTGTCTTTTTCAGGAGGAATCTCGTCCTGTTGGGTTTTTTCCGTAACAGAATAGTTACATTTGCTGTCATCAGATGGATGTAATCCTCTTGTAATCCTCCTCTCATCTGTTCCTGCAACATCCTGACCACAACAGCCTCTTGTTACGAGGGCGGTGCCATTTCTCCGCTTTTTATCACTCCCAGCTTTCTCTTCAGAGAGACGTGAGGATGGAGACGCCGTCACATGAGCCACAGTGACGATGACGAGTCTTAACATACTTGTGTTTTCTGAATTTGAGAGTCACAGTTCTCGTCTCTCGTCCTCCGTCTGTGTTTGCTGGCTGAGTCACTAATCTTAATAATTGAATCTGAGGTCTTCCTCACTTCCTCCCCTCTGCCCTCTGTCTTTTTCATCCATTGCTCCTCCTCCCCTCCCCCGCCTCATGCCTTTTTTTATCCTCTCCCTGTCTTTTCTCATTCATTAGTTTTGCGAGAGTTAGTTAACCCTAATGGTCTCAGCGAGGTCGTCGTCTGCGAGGATGAAGGCCAGCTGGCCGAGTGTGACTGACCACTGTCCATCTGGAGCCTCAGCAGGAAGACGCTGACGCAGCAGGTCACGAGACGCAGGACCGGCCCGCGTGTTTGATGGGATCCAGCCATCAATCTGATTAACTCACATTTTCTGTGTTATTGCTCCTTGTGTTATTCCAAATGTAATTTGCCTGTTTTTGATTTTTGGTAATTCTACAAGTCCAGAAGTACAAAATGTTTGTGCACTCGACCAGAATTTGGCTCCTCAGATCGTCTGTAGCTGCATTCTGCACAAGACAACATGACGAAGAGGTCGATCCAGAAAGTATGGACAGTTAAGCCGTTGGCTGCCGGCGGCTCGGTGTGTCCTCACAGTTCTCCTCGTGGTTTTTAAAGGTTAAAGTCTTGCCAAGTTTCTGCTGGAGGCGCAGCGTTGCTCTGCTGTTTCCTCTGATTTCATTTGATTGCCCGGCTGTGTCCACCGGGATGTTTTGCCTGACGGGCTTTTCCAAGGCTTTTTTGAAGCGACCACGCCTGTAACCAAGAATCTCAGTGTGATCTCGCCGCTCTGTGGTCATTGTTACCAGTCTTAACTACCAGATTCCACTGGTCACATCTGCGTCACCTTCTGGCCACGACGCGGCAGCCAGGCGCGATCGTGACCGTGCTAGATGATGCTCGTCGTTCCCAGCTTCCGCTCAGTTTTCAAAATAAAACTCCCTCAGCACAACAAAGACAGAAACATCAACAATGAACAGACAAAATGTGCTAACGTTTGCTGATTAGCATTAAAGATGAAGTACATCTCAGGCTGATGGAGGAGTGTCCTGGTTCAAAGGGAGATCATGGAGATCCATCCAGAACTGCTGAGGTTTTGGCCCGATATCATTTAGACACCGGACACACTGACGACCAACAAACCAACACCACAGTCTCTTCAACCTCCAGCACGGCTGCTAATCTTTATTTTCATTTCTCCTCGTCCTTTAAAATGTCTCCATCGCTTTGTGATTCCTCAGTTTCACACCTGAAATGAATCCTGAGTCATAGTGCTGCTGGCCAATCACAGAGCTCCGTTCCTCCTGGACAGTTTGGAGAACCGGCACTTGAAATTGGACCATTTTAAGTCAATTATTTTAACAGGATGTTCCTGTAACTTAAGACGGTTTAATGTAACGACTGACCTAATTCCTGTGGTCGTCTGATTGGATCTGCTATTGAGCATCTAATGGAATTATTGTAATGCAATTAATTTGAACTCATTTGGCAGACATCGTTCTCCGGGTGGATTTCACGTCCAGAGGAACAAGACTGGATGTCGTCAGCGTTCGTACGACTGTCGCTCCAACACAGAGACGACAGACCACATGACGTGTTCGTTCCTGTGACTGCTGAGACCCTTTTAAGTTTCCGTCAGGGAGAGAAGACAAGTTCTTCATCTTAAGACTTCCTGTCTGAGATAAGAAGCTGATGAAAGACGAGTATTTTTTTCTTATTGTGTTAAAACAGCCGAGTGACGACGATGGTTTCAACCCCCACTGTCCAGTCGTCCAGTCACGGGGGCCAGATGGACGGGGCCAAGTTCCCTCTCCAGCCTTGACCTCTATTGACCAGCAGGGTCAAACACAATCTATAATAACAAGGACTGTGTGTGTGTGTGTGTGTGTGTGTGTGTGTGTGTGTGTGTGTGTGTGTGAGCAGTGATCGTCTATGATCGGCAGTGGTCAGACAGAGAGAGGTGACTTCCATGACCCCATCAGACTGCAGCAGATTGTCAGCCATCCATCACCGCCCACCTGCCCACCTAACACACACACACACACACACACACACACACACACACACACACACACACACACACACACACACACACACACACACACACACACACACACACACACCTCAGGTGTCTCTGATCTGCCCTGGTTGTCCCACGCTACTAAAATATCAGAGTTTCAACATTTTAAGTGAATACTTCTGTGTAAATACTATATTTGTTATACTTGAAATACAATATAATAAACTCTTTTGTGGGTAAAGTTTTTTCCATCCAAAGCCATGAGATGTTCTTCGTGTCAGATAACGTCACCTCGTTCACCGTCTGCATCAGTTGTTCCTCTTCTTTTACAATCCTGGAGCTCAAGGCTGGTTTTAAAAATCTCTCAAAGACCAGAATATAACAGAGACACAGAATAGTTCAATACAATATTTTATGAATCTATTCCTCATCTCTCCGCAGGTGAAGAGAAAGAGAGAAAAGAAGCAGAAATGATGTTGGAGTGTTGAATGAATAAAGTAGAACTGAACTGAATAAAGTAAAACAGGATGAAAAACTCAAAAGCTGGTTTGGACAAAGAAGCTGCTCAAGGATTTGTTCCGCCGTCACCAACACGTTTGATTTCCAACAAAACTTTGGGGAGCGTTGTGACCGTCAGGTGCTGAAGAAGGAACCAGCGAGCTACACAAAGCGAAGGTGGATGTAAAAGCTCTGATGGTTTTTATCATCTGAGTCTTTTCACTGTGACAGGAAACTGTGTGACGCTCTGAAATGTACAGAGTGAAACAGCAGAACTCATCGACCCCTCCAAGTTATTGTTGGTGATTAATTTAGACATTTCACGAGAAGTTGTGGTGCTGGATTTTAATTTATTTGCTATTTTAAATATTGGCACTTGTGTATTTTAGCAAAAAAACCAAACGTGTAGATACGGAGTCTGAGCCAGGAAGCTGAAAACATACTGATCATTTTCTTCACGCTTGATAAAAGTATCAAACCACAAAAGTACAAAAAAATGAAACATCTCCTCTGTGAGAAGTGTTTCAGGCTGCGGCCTCCTGACCGTCGTCACGTCGTTCCGCCCACATTGTAAATGCTTCAGACGCTCACGCTGCGTAAACACGCTAATGGTTGTTAAACCGAGCCGCTCCAAACCTGAAGTTTTCCCCTCTGAACCTTGTGACGTCTCCTCTCTGTCCGTCTTCTGACCTCTGACCTGTGGACAGCAGCTCCCAGCAGAGAAACACGTCGGAACAGATACAGATGCAGATGCATGGAGCTCGTACGTTTATATTTTACACACATTCACGAGGGAAATCATCTTGTTCCGTATTTTAGCTGCAGTCTGCTGAGACATTTGATCCAGGAAGACATCGTGCTGCTGGGAAACACAGTAAACATTAACAGATATTTTCTCATTTCTTTGTGTTTCAGACGTGTGTGTTATTATGAATGTCATCTGTGATGGTGAGCGAAGTTTTCTGAGCTCGTGTCTCCAGATCTGTGAGAACATGGAGCCTTTTTACAGCCACTTCATCATCTGTCCAATCAGCCGGCTGTCAGATCTGCAGTCAGCCGTCGTGTCGGTCCGTCCGGCTCTCTGTCGGCACTCTGTGTTATTGGGATCGATGTGAAAACTTTAGTTCCTGCGCAGAAGGCCAAATACACTAATACCTCCCACGATCGATCAATACGTATCAGCGTTCTGATATAACATGTACACATGTAGAGCGCCGCATCGCACAAATCACTCGATACGTTCTGCTCTCGTGTCGGCTGAGGCTCAGTCCGCTCTGTGTTCGGATTATTATCAGCAGCGTCTTTATGAACTGCGACTGCAGAGACAGAAGTGTTCACTTCAACTCACACGTCTGTCTGAGCTGCCGTCCTGTGAGCTTCACTGATTTCTGCTTTTACGATTACATCACGCACATAATACCGATGCTACCTAAATCTAAGTTTAATTATTTTACACCAGATCTTTACCGGTGGTGTAGCGATCAGGATCGATATATCGATTCAGTGATCAGTGATCCAGAATGAAAAGCGTTCAGATACGCCACACGTCAGTGTTTCTGACCATGAGCGTCTCTTTCTTTGTTTTGATTCAATACAACAGATTGTTTTCCATTCAAATGTCTGGAGCTATTTATACAATAATATTTCCTTTCAAATCGAATTGAAATCGTATCGCGGCAGATTTTGTGATATCTGCAAATATCGTGTCGTTGTCTGAAGAATGGACGTGATATCGTATCCTGATGATCTCGTGGTTTGCACCTGCACCTCAGACACACCTGTGCACTCTGCATCTTCCTGCTTGTGGGATGAATGAAGTTCAATAATTCAATAATAAACACATTTCATTGCCTGTACAGCCTTCACAATAAGAGTCGCCTGTTGCTTGGTTATTTAACGGCTTTTACTGTGAAGCAGAATAACAAAATGTTGAGCAACAACGTCACTCTGATTTTATGGAGAGAAACTTTTGTCGCTGCTGAGCCAAGAATGAGTTTTATTAATGAACCCAGAGCAGCAGAAACATTTCACTGAGCAGAGCAGTCACACAAAACAGTCAAATCAAAGTTGTACAGCGAGATGTGATCCAGTTGTGCGTCGAGCAGTAACTTAAGTTGTTGCCTGGCAACTGTGACAACATGGACGACAGTGTTTTCGCGGAGAAGGAGGTGAAAACATCTTCTGAAAAGAAAAACTGTTCCTGTGACTGAACGAGTTGTTGTGTTGGTGTTTTAATTACTTCATAACATCACAGCTCCACTTAATTAGTAATTAGTTTTAGGAAACTGTGACATTATTTTTACTGTTCATTCTCTTCCAAGGACAAACTTCATGATGAGCTCAGACTGGCAGCATTAAACATGGAGCTGAACACAGACGCACAGATTCAGACGGAGATAAATGGACCTGATCATTCTGGTGTTCAGTGGCAGATCTGAGCTCTCCCACTGAGCTCCCCCCGTCATAAACCCGGCTCACAGCCGGCTCCGGCACAGATGTTTTCTTGTGTGCAGCTTGTTTGCAGTGGTAAAGGAGCCTGTGGTGAGCGCGCTCGTCAATACGTCTGGTCCTCTTCAAACACGGCCCATTGTCTGAACCCCGGCTAATACAAAAAAGGAGTTGTATTATCCCCTGCGCCGCCTCCCGCTGTGTCGGTTTTACAAGCATTCGTGCACCAAACCCCTGTGATTTTCTCCATAGCGTCTGTCAGGCTAGCTGGCCAGCAGCTGGGTCTGAATTCAAATCACTGATGTCCTGCCAAGGCCATAGATCTCCTCAAAGCCGGCTAGCGGTTGGCTACATGCTCGGATGGATGTGGATGGAGGTGCAGCGCAGCGGGATCGTCTGCTCCGTGTTCCCTTCTGTGTCTTTTGATGTGCATATGTGATCTGCATGCAGCATCCAGGGCGTCTGACTGGATGTTCACCAGGAGCTGAGACGTACAGGTGGACACACCTCAGTCTCTCTCTGATTACTGGACATTTACTGATGCAGCAGGTTTACTTTAGTTGATCTCCATGTAACGGGATGTTTGGATCCAGAAGGAGAAACTGTTGGTTCAAAATCTGCACAGCTGATCTTCACCACTAACTTTTTCCACACTCATCCTGTCTTTTAGTTCAATCATTGATTATAAACTTTGTGAGAATAATTCACAGTAAATTTCTAATTTCACAGGAAACAAAATGCTGTGTGGGATTACAGGATGTGAATTTGTTTTTCTCTAAACTGCAGAGTGAATGAATAAAAACTCAACATTTAAACTGGACGTTTCGTTATGTCGCAACTTTACGTTTGTTTAGGTTGAATTTTCTACGTTTCTCTCATCACAGCGCTGTGCTGATGCTCTGGATGGGTTTCACGTGATCTGGAACATCATGGTTTTGTTTTAAATGCACGTTTAGGTCATTAAAAAAGTCACAAAAACCTAAAAAAAAATCTGAGTAGGTGTCTTTAAAAAATCCAGTGGTGTGACTCCACCTGCAGTTGTCCATTTGGCAGCTTTTCTGGCTGTGATGCTGCACAGATCCTCTCCTGTCAGGACGTCTCACCAGGCTCACTCTTTAAAGAAGTGGGTCAGCAGGGATCGAGTTCTGGAAACACCGCTCTGAAGACCCTGCTCTGCTGTTGTCTTTGTCTTGCAGAGAGTCAGACTGTGGAGGAGTGCGGGGAGAGGCTGAAGAGGATCCTGGATTCTCCCAGCATCCCTCAGGCCAACCACCAGCTCCTGGTCCACCTGAGCAGACACCTGGCCCGGGTCAGCCAGCTCGGTCCGACCGGCCCCCGGCTGCTGGGACAGGCCTTCGCCGAGGCCGTCTTCAAGCACTCTGCCCTCAGGTACGCAGGTTTCACCCTCCATTGTGTTTTCTTGACAAACCAAACATATGTACTGAAATGCAGGTAACCATAGCAACATGACTGAAGCTTCAGCCTCCATTAGTAGTTAATGGACTGCTGAAACTAACCCTGCCGCCGGGCGACGCTCACCACAGAAACACTCAGCTTTAATCTCAAACGCTAGAAACACAAGCTAAGCTGCTGTTAGCAGCGGCCAAAGCTTCAGAGGAATGAAGCCGATCAGAGTCAGAAAGCAGAGACGCTGCAGAAAATTCAACCACCAGTCACATTCATCCAGAACTGACCCGGAACCTGAGAGTGAACTGATTACAGCTGTTGAATGTTTTATCGGGTCTATTCAAAGTGTCGTCTTTAGCTTCAGCTCGCTATCAGCAACATACGCAACAGACTTCGAAAGATTAATGAGTCTTTGGAGTTGTATTAAACTCCTTCGACGTCAGGCTCGTGGCTGATTCATCATCACGTCCATCAGAGTCTTCAGTTGTTCCAACGGTCAGAGAGTCAGATGAGTCCTGAAACTCTCACGTCAGCTCGGTATCACTTCCCCCAACCTGCTTCTTCTGTCGGTTCTGGTGCTGTTGAGGTCGTGATGCAGTGACACTGTTACAGCGGTGGAGTTAAAAAGTCTAATTGTCTTGTAAATCATCATCTTTGCACATTGAATTTTGTGTGTTTCATGGTGCTTAAAGAATTATCTAAAACCTGAGTGCAAATCAAAACATGGAAATGAAGCATGAAAAGAAAGATGTGAGGTGATTTCCATCCAGCTGTGAAACGACATTTATCAACCGTTTCATTTCTTGCATAAAACCCGTTGATTATTCCAATCACAGCCACTTCTCTTGCAGAAACTCCCACAGCATGTGGGCACAGAGCGTATTTCCACCTGATTCTGCATTTGTGAATCAGCCAGAGAACTAAAGGAACTTTGTGTCTGAGTGCAGGACACAGAAAGAAGCACTCATTAAACTCCATCCACAGATTCAACACTGCTGAAATCAAACTTGTCTCTAATCCAGCGTCTTCACTGTTGGATCAAGACGATCTCAATCAAAACGCGTGCAGCAGGAGCTCCATCATGATATCTGGCTCAGCTGTAACATCAACATCCTGCAGTTAGAGCGCTGGATGTCTGAGCGCTGAGAGAGCAGCATTTACCAGGCTGATGGTGTTGTTCTGTTTCTCAGCACCCTGCACAAGCTCGCCTGCGTCTGTTTTTCCAGAAATTACAGAGGAATTTCTCCTTGTGGCGTAGCGGAGGCAGTCGGTGAGTCAGAAGCAGCGATTGTTTGCAAATCCTGAGCAACCAAATTCACCTCTGACGTGCACAACGGGAGGATGAAGACCAGAGCGGCGTTTCATAGCATGCCATGCTATTACAGCCAGCTCCCATGTTAGTGCACTGCGTGTGGAAATGTTAATACATTCCTGATAGTTTGGGAGAACACGCTGCAATCTGCAAGTGTTTAGATGGTCACACGTTTTCTCACATGTTGGGGCGTTTGCGTTTTGCAGCGCTGTTTGGTAAAATTCAGATTATTTGTCTGCTGCTCTTGAGTTACCACACCATCAGGGCCGTTTGTTCTCAGCCTCGCATCAGTCGTCCTGCTGTTCAGAATAAAAGGACTGTGGTGCCACTGAGCTCTCACTGACCTGCACATGAGCAGAGATGCATCCATGTGTTCATGTAAAGAAGAGAGTAGATGTTTCTGACTTGATCATCTGATCACTGTCGAGATCCGTGAGACATCCAGGGGTCATTTTTGAGGTGGAGTGTGTGAAACTCTTGCATAACCTGATGAACAGATGATCAAGGAAACTCTGTGTTCTTCATGTGTGCTTCATGATGTGACCTCAGTTTGTTTGTGTTGGCAGTGTGGATGTGAACCCGGAGCATCACGTCAGGATCTTGGAGGCTCTCATTGGAACGGGAGGACTGATGGAGATGCAGGCGGCACCAGGTAGGATCAGAAACGTAACGACAGCAGAGCTCATCTGCTCCGTCAGCTGGTTTTCTGCTGGGTGACAGTGTGGCTGAAGTTTACTTCACCATACGTTTCCCACACTGGAAATATGACATTCTCCTTCCCTTCCCCTGCTGGACCACAAACTGCAGTGGAAAACACATGTTTGGTTTAGAAAATATGTGGACAACACAAACTTTTTTGCCCCAGCTGCTGTGATAAATTGGGCATAAAGCATGAAATAACAACTTCAACGTTAGCTTAGTTTACCGTCTGGATGTACAGAGTTTATGGCAACAAAACACGGCGGTTTCACAATGTTTTTCTTTTTGCATTCCTGCTCTGCTGGACGGGTGCAGCTGAGAGTGATGGTATGACTGTGAGTGTGGCAGGTTCTGGTTCAGTGTATATGGACCGGGCTGTGTACACTGTGGAGATTTCTCAGACCTCAGCATCGTTTCTCCGAAAGGCTGAAAAAAACAGCCCTCTGTCTTAGACCAACAGGGTTTGGACCTGACGGTGAAACATGGTCCAGTGTGATACTGTAAGTGCACAAGAGGTGAAGCAGCTGCAGACAGAGACGCTTCATTTAGCTGCACTGACCCGACCCGATGTCAGGTCCTGTTGTTTAGCCATTGTATAGAATAAACTCCTGAAGGTGTTAGCAAATAATTAAACTGCCAACGTTGGACAGTGAGGTCCATCGAGGTGCTGCTGAAGAGGATTGGGGTCAGGACGGACCTGCTGTCTGTTGGGCCCTCGGCAGGTTTTCAGTATTGCACAAACTCACTTGTCCTTTGCCATAGAGATCCACATATTGTTCACTGAAAAATGTACCAAAATGTTGAATAACGTCACGTTCAAGAAACAGAGTAAAAAACATTCCTGGATCCGTCCATTTATCCAGAACCACAGCACCAGTTTACGGGCTAGTTTTTGTGTGATCCTGCCGACAAACCAACCAGCAAACTAAAATCATAAGTTACTTGCTGGAAGTGATAATGTCGGATGAATTGAATCTAAAACTGTGTTGCAAAACTTTACTGTGGTGCTTCCCAACTCGAACCCGACCTGTAACCCTCTCACCTTGAAAAGCATGCTGGGAGTTGTGTAGTTTGAGATGAAGAGAATCCTATTAGAACTGAAGATACCGGCATCCTCGACCGTGACAGCAACCTTCAGGTTATGTATCTTATCTCTCTCTCTCACCTGGCTCGTCCCTGAGTGATGTGAAATGTCGAAATTCAGAAATCCATCAAAACAGAGATTATTCAGTAGAGCTGCTTTATGTTAATGGAGATAAAAAATAGATAAATAAAAACAAAAAACCTTCATAACGAGGGTTATTTATTGATTTTCTTGTTTCTGCTGTCACATTTGCACAGTCAACCTGAGACCTGCTGAGGCTGTTTGCTCTGATTCTGGTTCAGGTCACGTTCTCTACCGTCCGGCTGTACGACACGTTGGACTTGACCGGTTGAAACGAGATCTAAGAAGTGACCTGAGATGTTGACTGCAGCTGTGTTTTATAGATCAGGGTGCCGACAGTGTCGTAGCGGCGGCTGTAGCTTTAACCCGCCTCAGTCTTTGGCGTACGACTGCAGAAATAAAACGCTGTGGAGGATCAATCAGGCTCTGAGAGGACGAAGGGAAGGTCAGACAGCAGGTGTGCTGCTGATTGCAAAGAGGCCGAGCAGTGTGCTGAGGTCACTGTCTGTATAAATGTCAGTGGGTCAATGTGTCTGTGTGCATGAGGTTGTACCGGTCTGTCGCGGGCCACGGTGTTAAGGCCAGGGTCGACATATTGGTCCTCGCAGTGATTAAAGGGGCTGCGCAGGGGTCAGGTTTCCTTTACATGGAGCAGCGGTTCATTCAGACCTGGTGTTGGAAGCTGCTGCGCTAAGAAGCAGATGAGACTTAGATTAATGGTTCAGATGTGACCCGGCGAGGACAAAACCTGGACGGACTCGCCAGATGGATCGACTCTACAAATCCTGGATATACTGAAACTTTACGTTTCTTTACGATCACTTTTCACGCCCTGCTTCCAATCTGACCGGATGTGTCCTGAACGCAACATCACTGAAGTTAGCATCAAACCTTTAACTTTTTATCCTGATGTTATAACATTATATCTCAACCAAAACCACGACTATCATGGCTCATGAAGGTCCGGCACGCCTGTCGCTGGGACTGACAAGCAGTCTGTTCCAACACGTCCTTTCATCGTTACCAAAACAACATGACCGGTGCAGCACAGCAGCGACAGGAAATAAGTATGTTACTCATGTAACTGATGATACGTGACGGATGTAACGTAATTGAACTACGTCAGAAAGTTAAACTAACTAACTAACTGTTCACCTGTGGCTTCACAACCAGCCACCCTGTCCTCCTCCTCGTCCACATGCAGAGTTCATCACTACTATATACTGCTTTGCCTGACTTCCTCCTTTGCTGCTGTAATGATTTTTACGGCCACTAGAGGTCCAACAAGAACATGTGGGTTCTAACACGCTGCTTTCACGGTCAACCTCTGCAGTCATTTCTCTGATGAGGACGGGCTGGACGTGTTGCAAACTTCTAACACTAACGACATCTTTTCGACTGACTTCATGTTCGGCCTGCCCGACTCCTCCTCCTCCACCTTCACCTCCTCCTCCCCCTCCTCCTCCACCTTCACCTCCTCCTCCCCCTCCACCTCCTCCCCCCCCCTCCTCCACCTCCTCCTCCCCCTCCACCTCCTCCTCCCCCCCTCCTCCACCTCCTCCTCCCCCTCCACCTCCTCCTCCCCCTCCTCCTCCACCTTCACCTCCTCCTCCCCCTCCACCTCCTCCTCCCCCCCTCCTCCACCTCCTCCCCCCCTCCTCCTCCCCCTCCACCTCCTCCTCCCCCTCCTCCACCTCCTCCCCCTCCACCTCCACCTCCCCCTCCTCCCCCCCTCCTCCTCCCCTCCTCCCCCTCCACCCCCCCCTCCTCCTCCACCTTCACCTCCTTCACCTCCTCCTCCTCCTCCTCCTCCTCCCCCTCCCCCTCCCCCTTCACCTCCTCCCCCCCCCCCCTCCTCCTCCACCTTCACCTCCTCCTCCCCCACCTCCTCCTCCTCCACCTTCACCTCCTCCTCCTCCTCCACCTCGTCCTCCCCCTTCACCTCCTCCTCCTCCCCCTCCTCCACCTCCTTCACCTCCTCCTCCTCCTCCTCCTCCTCCCCCTCCCCCTCCCCCTTCACCTCCTCCCCCCCCCCCCTCCTCCTCCACCTTCACCTCCTCCTCCCCCTCCTCCACCTCCTCCACCTTCACCTCCTCCTCCCCCTCCACCTCCTCCTCCTCCTCCCCCTCCCCCTCCACCTCTGTGAAAACCTCTGGGAACTGAGTGGTAATGGTCAAACCTTTTGCCAGAACTCTGAGTCACTCTTGACTCAAATTTGAGCTTTTGACAAGTTAATGTAGGTGTTTTCATCCAAACGTCCTTATTTGAGGTAAGTATCCCAAATCATAATCAAGTCTAGCTCCTAAAGTGTACGTCCAATCAAGCTCACAGATCTTAATGGAACCAGTTGTTCACAAAATTACCAGTTCAGGGAAATCAGAAGAAGTCAAGCTATCAATTTACCTCGTGGGAAAAAAATCCCTCGGACATTTCCAGTCCTCTGTGCGGTCTGAGATTGTTTTGTGACCTTTAGCTGTCCTGAATCTTCAGGAACTTTTCCACTGGCCTCGGCCTGTAGGTGTGGTGGTGAAACACACCGAGCCACAGATCAGAGAGTGTCATGTGTTCGTTATTCATTTTTTTTGTGGGTGGCACAATAAAGGACAGGATGACGTCTGGAGGACGATCAATAATTCCTGGAATAAACCTCCGTCCTGCAGGGTGGGAGGCAGGACGGAGACGTCGGGGGTCGCGGCTGTGATGTCGCTGGAGATTTGTGATGTTTTTTCCCTGATTCTGAATATCTTTAAGATGCAAATGTTAAAAAGCTCACGTCAGGTTGTTCAACATGCTCAGGCTGATTCAAAATCCCTCCACACATCCACATTCTGCAGAGCTTCTCCTCGGGGCGTCCTGGTTTTACTTGTGTTTCCTCGGTTGCTCTTTATTTCCTGACTTCTGCCGACTTACGTTGGTGTTGAACGTGTTTACGTGCCGGCTCTGTGCACATGTTAGAAAGTTATGTGTCACTTCCAGCCTGAACGCTGCAGTGAAATGAAGCAGGAGAGTGTGTGAGTGTGTGAATATGTGTGTGTTTGCAGAAGAGCTTGCATCACAGCAACAAGAGGACCGGAGGGAGCTGTGTGTTGTGCCGTCTTTGAAGTGCGTCTTTTGTAACATCTCTTACACAACTCTCCCTCTCTCCTGTCTCTGCGGGGTGTCTGAATAAAGCCTCTTGTTTCTTTGTAATCAGGGGAATAATGTGGGAAACCGTGCTGATGTAACACTCGTACACGTTCCCTATCTGTGTTTTATCCTCCCGGGATCTCTGGATTATTTATACGCAGACATAATATGAATCTTGAGCCTCCTGGTTTTTGTCCAGACAGAAATCATCCACTTAAGTGGGCAGGCGGCGAATTCAGCCGAGTTAAGTCACTTTTTATTTTTGTAGCCTGATCTCACAAACGTGCCGGAGACGCCCTCCGTCCTCAGAGCCCCGACTCAGATACGTTCAAGTGAAACTCTCGCCAAAATGCAGCCTAGGCTTTTTTTGTGAATGTATATGAGTCAAACCTTCGTGTAAAAGCAAAATTACGATGAAAGAGGCACTTTTAAGATTTACCGTATTTTTGTTTTCGGGTCAAACTCATTTTCAATGGGAGTGCTACGGGCACTTTTACCATAGCATCAAAATCTGCATTTTTAAGACAGTAAGAAGTCTCGAGACAACATGAATCTCTGCTCGCCGCCATCCTGCCAGCTGAGAAATATCGATCTGCGACGTAGCCTTCTTAGTGTTTTAAAAATAGAAATGACTGAAAATGATTTTGACCCGAAAACAAAAATATGGTGAATCTTAAAAGTTCCTCTTTCATCGTCATTATGTTTCTACACAAAGGTTTGACACAGATACATTCACAGATAAAGCCTCGGTTGCATTTTGGCGACAATTTCACTTTTAATCTCTCCAGATAAACTGGAGGAAACACCAGGAAGAGAAACAGAGGCTGGATCCGTCTCTGCCGGGATGGACGGACATCTGTTGGTCATTCCAACAAATTCTAAATACATGTTGGATTATCATTAATCAATCCTGTCTCCTAGAAATTCTGTCTGTCAGTGACTGTGGTGCTGAATGTAGTCGCTGCCTGATCCGATGTTAACGCTTGTTTTGTTATAAGATTATATGATACGTGTCACTGTGTCGTCTTGTTTTTACTCACATCAGGTTCTAAAGCAGAAACCTTGATGTGTCGCTGCGGGTCAACAACAGAAATGTAGAAATATGTTCACAGTACAGTTTACTACAGATGGACACTGTATCACTGTGTTTTTTGGTATTTGGACCGAGAACTAATGAAATTCTGCTCCAGACATTTTACTGACAGCTTTTTGTCTGTCATTTATTTCTTATATTAACAGACGATATGATCCAGGTTACTTTGCTTATTTAGATGTAAATTCCGAGACTGGTTAGAATAAAGTGGATTGTTATGCATATAGATGTTTGACCAGAATTGAAGTTGTAAAATAATTAAGTTCTTTGCACGATGTGTCATCAATAATTCAGAAACTTAATATATATTCTAATTATTGTGGTTGTAGAACCATCAAAGGTTTTTTCCACATATCAGTGAAATATTATAAAACAGATTCACATTAATCGTCACATCAGCTGTGTGAGTGTCGATGTCGTTAATGATCTGTGATTGATCCGATCAGATCTGGCCCCACTCATCCTCCTGTGTGTGTGTGTGTGTGTGTGTGTGTGTGTGTGTGTGTGATCAGCTCAGATCTTTTCTTTGTTTGATGGATGCAGACGGAGAAAGAGAGAGAGAGAGGAGGAGGACAGAACGAGGCAGGCTGAAACAGGGAGGTCAGGTTCATGTGTGAGCATTTTTCTCACCCATTACCTCCCCCGCCTCCCCTCCAGACAGCATTAGTGGAGGTCAGAGGTTACCACAGTGCCTGTTGGCGGTATGTTAACCCCTTCACAGAGGTGTGTGTGTGTGTGTGTGTGTGTGTGTGTGGATGCCCATTGACCCCTCAGGAGAGCTGCGAGCCATGTTCTCCAAATGGAGTCTGAATATACGACCGGTGCTGCTCCACCTGAGTGCTGCAGCTCAGCATCTCTGCTCAATGTGACAGTGTGTGTGTGTGTGTGTGTGTGTGTGTGTGTGTGTGTGTGTGTGTGTGTGTGTGTGTGTGTGTGTGTGTGTGCACGTCTCTTGCATGTGAAGGCTCGGCCTCGTCGAGTCGCTCTGTCAGCCAGCAGTCTTGAATCAGGATTGTAAACACACCCATTCACATTCTGGCCGTCTCCCTCTGCTTTTGTTATGTGCTGTTTTCCTTCCCAGGCACGCAAACCATGCCCACAGCTTGGCATGCATATGACACACACACACACACACACACACACACACACACACACACAAAGGCTCTCTCTCTGCTCTCTCAGGCCGTTTGTTTGGCTGCTGATGTGTTTGAGGACGGTGTGGTGGTGTTCAGCTGACAGCGTCTTTGTCTTCGTCCACTTCATTATCGTCCTCCGTTCACTTTGTTCCCTCTGACTCACATCTGGATCGTGACACATCGTGTTCCCTGATCAATCCAGATGTTTTTCCCACCTGATGCCAACTCCAACAGTTTAACTTTGCTCATCAGCAGAATCCTCGTACAGCTCTAATACAGCACTTTCAAATGTCCGTATTTTCCAACAGCTTCTTTCCCTCTAAGTATGAATGTGCGTTAGATTATTGATCTGCTTGAAGTCACAGTCGCCTGTCAGTGGTGGATATTGGCTCCTCAGTTGCATACAGACGTGCAGGACGTCATTTGTAACGAAGAACTGACGTGTTATCACGTCGATGCATCGACTCGTGTACACACAGATACCTGATCCAGTCTCAGGCTGTGTCGTTAACAGACCCAGTTATCAATAAAGTTCAAAGATGACAGTTAAAACAATTTCATTACATTAACTGAATATTTGATCTGAAACTGTTGGCCGGACTAAAGACGTCAACTGATCTGTGAATTTATTATAGACTAAATCCTCCATCAGTCCCCCTGCAGCCAGTCTTTATGCTAAGCTAAAGGCTAACCGGCTTTATGCTGAACATAGAGATTCAATTGTTACTGCACACACACACACACACACACACACACAGTCATACTTTACCAAGGTCAAAGCTGAGAGCACCAAAGAGCTTGTGAGGTCACGTATGTGTGTGTGAGATTAGAGATTATGGTGTGTGTGTGTGTGTGTGTGTGTGTGTGTTTGCATGAGAGTCACATACATACATGTTACATTACACTTACAGATACATAAACATAATCTGTACGAGGGTTCACAGAGAAGTCGTGTCATGACTGGATCCCAATGGGAGGAAAAGTGCCAGCTTAACATAATCCGACTGCACAGGGTCACACACAGGACACACACACACACACACACACACACGCACACACACACACACACACACAGACAGACACACACACACACACAGGCAGTATGTGTGAATATGCGTACAGGACTGTGATTGTATAATGTGATTAAGGTCGAGCGAGGACTGGGCTTTTAGTTTGTGTCTATTTGTTGATATTTGCTGTTTGTGGGACTCGTCCTCCTCCAGCTGCACACAGTTACATGGCTCAGTGTATCTGCTAATGACACACACACACACACACACACACACACACACACACACACACACACACACACTGTTCACTGTGTTCCTGTGTTTTCACCTTAAGTTTAATAAAAATCCCAGTGAGAGCGTCGTCATTTGTTTTGGAGAGAATTTCTCATGTTAGCTGGTTACAACACCCACCAAAATATTATTATTCTCGCAAATGTTCTGTACCTGGAGATGACAAACCCAGAGTCGTTCTCCTCTCGCCCCCAAAAATACATTTAAAGAATCAAAACTCTTCGTGTGAATAGATCTTTTTCCTTCAGTGTGTTTCTGATCCTCCTGTAAGAAAGTGTAGTCCCTCTCTCTCTCTCTGTCTCTCTGTCTCTCTCTCTCTCTGTCTCTCTCTCTCTCTCTCTCTCTCTCTGTCTCTCTCTCTGTCTCTCTCTCTGTCTCTCTCTCTCTCTCTCTCTCTGTCTCTCTCTCTCTCTCTGTCTCTCTCTCTCTCTGTCTCTCTCTCTCTGTCTCTCTCTCTCTGTCTCTCTCTCTCTGTCTCTCTCTCTCTGTCTCTCTCTCTCTCTGTCTCTCTCTCTGTCTCTCTCTCTCTCTCTCTCTCTCTCTCTCTCTCTCTCTCTGTCTCTCTCTCTCTCTCTCTCTGTCTCTCTCTCTCCCTATCATGAGGTCAGAGGTCACAGTACGCTGAGGAGATGAGGGTAATGGCCTCTGAAATGACTTTGTTTGCTGGAAACAGGGGGACATGTGGCCCGGTTAGTCCCAGCAGGCGGTTGGGAGGTGAGGGTCAGAACACACACACACACACACACACACACACACACACACACACACACACACACACAGAGTCAGGGCCACTGCTGTCAATCAAAGAGGCATCATAAATTGGAGGAAGCCCTGATATGAACAAGAACCTCATGATGCTCCTGATGTCACAGATCTTTGGTTCTGTTCGTTGCAGCCATTCAGAATTCCCTTTGTGAATGTATCGAAATAAGAAATACTAAATATCCCAATATGAAACTAGACCTGTGCGTCCCAGCTGACAGTAGCAAACAAGCTAACCAGGCGGTCAGTGTCAAACAGTCTTGGCCACGTCAGCTGAGTGGTTCTAAGAATATCAACTTGGCCGGTTGGACGGTCCGCAAATGTGGTCCAGACCAAGTGTTAGCCCACAGTGACGTCACTCCATGGTCTGTGGAGTTTTTTAAAAAGCTTCGAGTTTGGCACCACGGCCGTCGCCATCTTGGCCTCTGTGGACAGCCTGGTAGAGACTCGTCAATCACAAGGCGGCCACGTCCTGAAGCACACCCTGCTGCGTCATCGCTTCACAAGATGAACGTCACGCTGAGCTGATAAATCAACTGAATGAATGCAGGTTTGAAGCACTTCTGCATTGGCTTCACTTATCCGAGCTGAAAGCTTCGTCCATGTTTTACACCGTCTTCAGTCCAGACTGACACGTTTGATGTAGCTCCATCACTGGGGCAACTTCTGCTGCCCTGTTAATGACTAAACAACCTGCAGTATTAAACCCACATCATCGTTACTCCTGCTACAAACCAGCTCGTGAGCAGTGAGTTTAACAGACTCATTACCTGCACACAGACTTTAAGACGATGCTGAAAATCTTCTTATTTCTTTATCCCAGAACCTGTAAAAATGTAATAATCCGCTGCTCTCCTTATTCCCTTCAGGCCCGGACGGTTAAGACGTTTCCCCTGAGCTCCTGAAGTGCCACATTAAGAGGTTAAAATTTAGCGGTGTAGTCCTCTACATCCCTCAGCCCTCCACAGCCTCGTCCCCCAGCTCAGTCTCTATTAGAAGATTATCTTATAACACCCATCATCCAGCACACTGCGCTGCGGTTGAGTTGTTTTATGGTGTGTTCTGGTGAGAAGCTCTCCTCTGGTTAATGTCCAAATTCTGCCGTAATGTGCTCATGTAAAGCTTGAATTAACATCAAACAGCCCCTGGCGTCCATGTTTATCCCTTCATATGTAATTTTAGGGATCATAGGTCACAGAAGCTACACGTCCTGCCATCTACCAGCTCCGTCTGCCTCCATCCTCTCCTCCTTACGTCTCTCTTTTCCCACTTTGTCTTTTAAGTGCACGTTTTAGTGTGTGAAGAAACAGCTGACGTTGTGTCGTGGACATCTACATACTGTGTTACAGAGATGTCTACTGAAGTTAGCATGCTAACCAGCTAGCCCGTCCTGTCCAGTAATACCACTTTGTATTGGCGATCGTCTGATAGCCTGCTGAGCAGCAGGAAGCAGCAATTCTTACCATTTCTTCTACAAACTACACCTTTAAAACTCAAAAGATACATATTCAGATAGGTGTAAACATTCAGTGGGTCACACATGGTCTTTATTTCAACAGCATTTCAAAGACTAAGCAGATTTGATTGTTATTCCTGACATATTGCACGTCCTCTCTGTTATCTGATCCAGCTGCTGTTCACTCTTGTCTTAAATAAAGTGGGCTCGTACTTCAAATTCAATTTTTATCTCGGGGTGAAGCCTCATTAAAACAGAGTGGTACTTATATTGCATCACGTGTCACCAGAGAGAACCCTGGATGTTCTGCTGGAAGAGCTCAGAAGTGACGGCAAAATCTGCAACAGAGAGAAGAAACTGTTATAGTCGGAGAATCATAATTATATGGAAATGCTCCAAAAAACTTCGAAGGAACGAAGCTGCAATTACTTCACTGGCAGTTTATGGCTAAATGATTTATTTTCTCCATGCAAACCATCAATAATGCATTGAACTCCTGACCCAAAGTTATAATGATGCACATAACTATGTGATAAAATGAAAATGAAACATCTGACTCTCCCATGTAGCAATTAAAAATGCTTGTTTTTTGCGGCGGCGGGATGCCGTGTGAGCGCACGTGCACGCGGGCGTGTGCGTGCGATCGACTGACCGGCTCGGCTGCGAGGCGACACGAAGCTTCCACCAGCTGTGTGGGAGACATTTGCTGCACTGAAGGGCAAATATGATGTAAAGAATACGAGGCGGGGATGGATGGCTGAGCTGAAACCAGCCGTGAATACCAATGTGCTGCTTCCTGTCTCCGTCTCCGTCCGCCACCTCCCCTCTCTCTCCATCCTCTCTCTCTCTTTGTCTTTGTTTAGCCCTCGTTCTCTTTCTCTGACATCATCTGAAGGGCCGGAGGCAGCCAGAGCAGCAGCACAAGAGCATGTTATCTCTGCTCCAGAGTCAGAGAGGACTCACAGGTTGACACAACACTGTCTGAGCGAGTTAAACTGGAAGCGTACAGTCGATTTACCCAACTCTGAGCGTCTGCACTGTGAGGGTTGTACTGTCGCCCCTGTGGGGGTAAAACACCTGAGTCCTCTCGGGGGCGACACTGAGCAGGTGCCTAGCAATCCAGACATGGTGACTGCAACAAGATGACTTACATGATCCGAAAAACGGCAGCATCAGTCACATTTTCAAAAACCTAAAGCCACCTCTGTGACAGTCGTCCATTTTACACACAAGCACCTTTTAGATAGACAAGGCGGCACATTGCAGCCAGGTAAAGGCTGCAGTGTGCCGCCTTGTCTGTCTAAAAGGAAGATGTAATATTCCCTCTTTTCTGAAAGTTGCCACTTGGCCGCCACTGGGGTAGGCGAGCAGTGAAGCAGGTCGAATTTGTCTTCAAAATAAGAGCTTTACATTTGACTCCATTGGAGTTTAGAACTGGGTTCTTAGCAGGGGGCTTTTAATTTGAAAGTAGCGACTGTCAGCAGCTTGCTGCTACAACAACAAGCTAACACAACCAAACAGCTACAGAGACCGAGGAGACGCTGCATCTCCTGGATCTCAGCAGCCGTCCAGTTGCTCATCTTGACGTCCGTGGATGAAGTGATGGACTGACTGCTGTGATCAGCTGTTTCCTGGTTTTAAAACTCCCCAGCTGTGGGTCGCACAACAGTGCAAGTCATCGACACCTCCACCCATCTCACGTAGAAGCCGGCTCAGATTTACATAACCTAACCCCCAATATGCCGCCTTCTGTCTAAATCTGCAAAAGGACGGCCACGTTGGCGGCTTGCTGCCCAGTATGAAAACTTCTTTACACCTGTTGGCAAAACTACAGACACACAACGTCGCCCCGGTTTGTGATTTCAGACGGCGTGCCGGCACTGCAATGAAAAGAGATGAAAAGAAGCTTCTGAACCTGAATGTTTTCAGACCTCTTCTGTAGCTTTTTTTCTTCTTTGAGCTCACTGCTTTTTAAACCTCCGCACAGATACAGATACAGAAACAAGAACAGTGAGATGTTCAGAGATCTGCTTCGAGTTCAGACCACTTGACACACTTCAGATTAAGATATATTATAAATCTTGTAAATCTTATTGTTGTTAACTGTTGGTGCCTGGGGAACATTTCACCTCTGTTGTTTCTGGTTTTGTCTTTTGCTCAGCCGTGTACAACAGAGTCTTACTTAAACTGTCACGTGAGCGTCCCTGAACCTCAGGTTTGGCTTCGCGTGTCGTCCAGTGGTTTTTAGAAACGCCGGGTCGTCGTGTTCGTTTGCGTCCACATGTATATTTCTGTCTCCACGTCTGTTTGTCTGTTTCTGCCTGACTGCACCTTCCTCTCCTCTCTCCCGGCGTGTTTCACCGGGGATCGGTTGTTTTTCCTGCAGTAATAATTCTGTTTTTGAATCAGACCCACTGTTTTGTGCTCCTGACTAAGCCAGATTTGAATTACTAATGAGTTGGTTTTCTTTACCTCTGGGCAGCTCTGGGAACAGCTGGCCACAGAGTGGGCTGATCAACATGCACGACGCACTTCATCCCGCCCTTTGTTTTCTCGAATCTGCTCCTAAATTGGTCAGTTTGGAGCGGCTCTCGGCCTTGGCAGGCTTTGTTGATTCAGCCCCGGGGGTTTCACGACTCCAGATGATGTGAATTAGGCCTCTGTTAGCTAACCTGGGTGACGAATTGTTTATGCTAAGTTTAGATATAAACTGATAAGAGGAGCATCGAGGGATGAGTCGGTGTTTGTAGCCCTCCCTCTATATCTGTACTCCTTTTTTTACATCTCTCCTGAAGCTCAATTACATAAAGTTAGATTTATGTTATTTTGGGTATTGGTGCTCAGACCAACAAGACGATTGGCAATAAAAATGTGTTGCTTTGGCTCTGAGTAACTAAAGTCATCCAGTAAATGTAATGTAAGTGGAGGGGACTTATATATGTTCATATGAGGAACAACTACCTCAATATATTGAGTCCCTGCTTCATCCAAACACACAGTTGCTCTCAGTATTTCTATGCTGACGATACACATGTTTATTTTGACTAATACACCGTCCTGCAGAGCACCTGCTGTGGATTCATCCTCAGATGAAAATAGTCCCCAAGAAATGCAAATCCTCCATGTGGGATTGATGTGGGATTTGTACAGATAGCGGTCGAGCGTATCCTCTAACATTAGAAACGTTCGCCCGAGGACTGGATGACTGGGGTTTTCTGTGCAGCCTCCAGCCTCCGGTGTGATGTGTTTTACGGCCTCGACGAGTTATAGCAACACACTTTAACAGCTAATCTGTAGCAAGCTGCCCTGCTAGCCTGCAGCACTCTGCTTGCTCAACCACACGGAAAGTTATAGAGCCCCATTACGATGCTCTATCAAACCCCTCGCACCGCTTGAAGGTCAAGGGCACTTTATATGAAAGATATGAAATCTGCCTGATATTATAAGGACTGAGGAGGATAAGAGAGAGAGAGAGAGAGAGAGAGAGAGAGAGAGAGAGAGAGAGAGAGAGAGAGAGTCATTTCTCTCCTTTCATTCCTGCAAAGAGACGATCTCACCTTTCCTCTCATGCAGGGAGCTTTATGGGCGGCCGGGGAGCTGTAATTGGTGGCTGACAGGCCGAGCTTTGAGGCAGTACAACCACAGGTGACGGTAATCTGCTGGATCTCATGGCACACACACATGTGGCCCACACACACACACACACACACACACACACACACACACACACACACACTAAACCAGGCCACATGATCCGGTGTGTTTGTGGTGCCTTTGAGGGATCAGGAATAATGAGTTTTGTATTCTCAGTAGAATGATAAAAATCTCTCTTCTGCTCGCCGTCTGAGACAAAGATGTATTTATTATGATTTCTGACGCCGTGCAGAGTTTCAGTCGCTCAGTTAACGTTTGTCAGGCGTCATTTTTATCAGTTTCAGTACAGGAGGGTCACTAACTTTTTGTCAGATGTGATAAATACGATCATCAGCCTCCACCTCTCTGTACAGGTGACCTTGGGGAGCGACTGTGTCTTACTGAGCTGATGTAATCCAGGTTGTGTTAAACGGGCCGAACACAAGCTCTCTGCTTGAACGTATCATTATGAAGTAAATGTTGATTACACGATCTATCGGCTGTAGAGTAACGAGCCTGTGTGTGTTTAGATTGGTTCCCTATAATCTCCTGTCTCGCTCTGCAACTTGTTTTGCCAGCAGGCCCAGAATCCATCACAGGCAGGTGATTAAAACTCACATGTCGACCTGCATCGTTCGAGCTGGAGCAGAAACAATCCAGTTGTTTTTGCATCGGTGGAATTTTACCAAAAAACATCATACAAACCACAATATGAGGTCGTTTGTGACTCAATTCAAAGTAGAAGATGAAAAGATTCAGGCTGATCCATAGTAGCCAAAAATAAATGAGCAGTAGAAAGACAAAAACAGGTTAAAACAAATCGCTTTCTGAAACTCAGTGTGCCGGCTCCACCTGCCGCCATCTTGGCTCAGAATCCTCAATCCAGCATATTTTCATCGATGGAGTCCTTCATGTGTCGTGTGGACGGAGGTTACTCTCTATCACAGCATCTTGTGACGGACTGCTTTAGTATTTACATACAGCTGGACGTCTGTTTCACATTTGGACTGAAACACGGCAACAACATTGACAGGCAGCAACAGAAGAGCTGCTGATGTGGCTTCATGGGCTGATGGACAGCTGAAGGAAAGCTGTTAAAATGTGGCGAGATGAATCTAACGCATCATTAACACAGGTCATAACAGCAGAGCGCTGGAGAGAGAGCGAGAGGATGCAGCGATATCTTCTGGTGTTGGT
Organism: Acanthopagrus latus; assembly: GCF_904848185.1. Taxonomy (NCBI): domain Eukaryota; kingdom Metazoa; phylum Chordata; class Actinopteri; order Spariformes; family Sparidae; genus Acanthopagrus; species Acanthopagrus latus. The sequence continues at coordinate 1,328,423 of NC_051049.1, forward strand.
GTGAATCTGTTAGAAAACCTGTGAAATGATGTCACCGGGTTTTTAAATAGAGCCTGAACGTGGTGCGGGAGCAGCGAGGGGAGGAGCCTCACCTGTGTGTCCGGCCTGGTGCTCAGTGTCCAGCAGGCTGCTCTGACCTCATCTCTGGCGAGGACTCGGACCCTGCAGCTAACGGCAGATGTCCTCACCTTCTCCTCGTTCTCCTCTTTTCTCTCTCTTTTCTTTCTCCATCCGTCCCTGCTCTGCTCCCTCTTTTTCTCTCCGGTCCGTCTGACATTTGTCTTCTAGCTGATTCCCTCCTTCATCTCTAAACGCCTCGATTCAGATTTACAGCCTCCCTCCTCCTCTCTGTCTCCTCTCTCTTCTGGTCACATCCCTCCATCCTTTTCTCTCCTGTTAGCACCGTGTCAGTCGGCCGTCCAGAATGAGCCATACGAGTGTTTTCAGCTCTGCCGTCTCAGTGGTTGAGGTCCGAGGACTTCAGGCTCATGCAGCCTCACCTTTCACTCTTAACACATCTCTTCTCATTCTTGTCCTGCTTCCTTCAACATGCGCCCTTGTGAACATCCTTGTAATGTTTTTGGAGGCTGCGCTCGGTCCTGATGTTGTCACGTGAGCGTAAACTGCTGTAAACGTTTGCTTGAAATAACTTCCAGCGTCCGCTTGATGATCTGACCTCGTCTGACATCTTGAGCACGATGACGACATCTGAGGGTTCAGTGCTGCGTCATTCATCAGCTCACATCAGCTGGTTCAGCTCGTTTCACCCACACATGATAAACATCAGCCAATCACCGTGTGTGGAGTCAATAATAACAAGTTATATTCAACGTACGATAAGACTTTCGACTAACAGGCGGGTCATCTAGTCATCAGAAGGCTGGTCCATTTACAGTTGACATATTATGACTTTTGGTCGTTACTCACATTTCCAACAATGACAGTGTGGTTATATGTAAACACATACGGCTTCTTGTTTAGGTTTAGGAAAATATTCTGCCTGAAATTACCGACGATCGGTCTGATCCACGACCGTCTACGATCAGTGTGATTTGCTCCACTGGTTCCATTTGTCCTGCAGTCTCGTTGTATAAAGTTAGTTGTCTTGTGCATCCGACTCTTCTGTGAGAGGTTACTTATAATGAAAGTATAAGCATGAATCATTTCAGGGCATTTTGAAAAGCAGCCCACCCTGCTGCTGTTTTCACACGAGGCAAAGAAAACTGTTTGAGATGAAGCAGCTCCTTCTGACACGCCAACCAATCAGAACGTGTTCCCGGTTGGCCCCTCGGCGAACGACCTCGTTCTGCTGCGACTTGTCATGAGGCGGCGGCGAGCGGCTGATCTGTCCCGAGCCCGGTGCTGCGTTCAAGGACCCCTGATTAAATTACTTTCACAATGAGCTCAGTGTGCACGCTTTAATTCCCGACTTTCTGACTAATGTCATTAGCTTTGTTCTGACCCAAGCAGCTCGCTCCACCTAAAGGGATTCCCCTGTGTGTGTGTGTGTGTGTGTGTGTGTGTGTGTGTGTGTGTGTGTGTGTGTGTGTGTGCGCATTGTTCCGGCCCTCTACATGTGAGATAATGGTTCTGATCCGTAACCTCGGGCTGCTGAACGCTCCTCTGTGGCTCTGGTGTCACTTCAGGCTTTGATTTGCAGCAGCGATCATTCATTAACTGTATTGATCTGCAGCTAACGAGGATTCTCTCGCTTCATCGTTCAGTTATTTGGTCTAAAAAACCTCGATGCAGATCAAATTTTGGTTGTCAGACATCCAGAGATATTCAGTTTAGTCTCATCGAGGAGGAAAAAGAAACCAGGAAATATTCACATTTAACAAGCTGACAAGGAATTTTTATACGTATTGTTGCTTTGAAAACGACTCAAACTGATGAATCAATTATCACAATAGTTGGCGATTAAATTAATATTTGACATCTCAACTATTATCTATCATTGCGGCTCAGTAATCTGTCATCATGTGTTCTTTTTTACTGTACCAACTTTTAAACACAGAGAGAGAGAAGAGCTGATATCTTTAAATATTGCTTTTTAATAGAAAAGCGCAACTCAAGTGTTTTATATCAGCGTAAAAAACTGGTCTCAGCTCTGAAGCCTCAGCTGAAGTTTCTGTCACCAGATCCAGAGGAATATTTCAGAGATTTATTCCGGAGCTACAGAAGAAAGACATTCAGTGTGGTAGACAATGTGATGGCATGAATCAGACGTGAGGACTCATCAGGATCTTTAAATCTGTCCTCAGACTGACCGGAAACCAGAGCAGGAACAATGTGAAGGCTTAAATCTCTGCAGCTGCTCTCGAGTCACCGTCAGCAGTCGCTTCTTTAAATATTCCTGCGTCTGACGACAGAAAGTGCACCACGTCAGTCAGTAAAACCACTTTGCACAGATCTGCGAGGGTGTCGCTCTGTCCCAGGTCAACTCATAATACACTTAAAGGTTTCCCTGCTGGTCCAGATCCCAGCTGAAGACCAGCAGAGGTCGAAACAGCCAGAAGAGGAGTTGGCAGAGAGCCGAAGCTTTTGGACGCGGGTGAATGTTTGTAGGTGTTTGCAGTTTTATCCGAGCAGCATCTCGTTGGGACGTCAATAAAAGAAGTGCAGGAGACGAGGTCACGGCTCAAAGGAGGCTCTGTTCTCCGACAGTTCAGACGAGCTGAGTCCTTCGGGTGCCAGCAAAGATTCACACAGTCACTGTTTTAGTTTCAATCTGCAGACGGCATCAATGTTTTATGTAAAGAGGAGCTGGCAGCCCACACTATTTCTGTATTTATTTATTATTCAAGATGAGCAGTGGAGGAATAAAAGGAGGAGTGTGAAAGTGAAGTACGGGACGGTTCTCACCTCAGGACACGAGGCACCGGGGCGCCACCCCGGCCCAGAAGGTTGTTCTGTTGTCTCACCTTCGCTTTGTTCACTCCTTCAGCGTCTCGACTGTCTCTCCAGTCAAAAGTTGAAGAACTTTTCCATCGACTGAGCCGGCTGCCGTGGAGTCTCTGAGGTAGTCAGCTGTCATCTCTGAGAAGTTTTAATAAGTGATGAGCGGCCGACGACTGTGGCCGGGCCTGAGCTGATCCATATCTGATGTTGTATTCACACACACACACACACACACACACACATTATCTCTGACACACATCGAGCTGCACGCTGTTTGATGAGGTCAGTAGAAATGTTTACCACAGCAGACTAATCGGTTCGGTACCGTTTTGAAGCCTTGATTTGGCATTATGAGTGTCACCATCTTGTTTTTGGAGCCAGAAGTGACCATATTTGGATGAAAAGCCACCGACAAGGCCGACTAGCGGTGTACCATAAAAACCAGGAGCCATCAACCGTCCGCCTGCTGCGTCGGGTCCCCGACTCTACACGGGATCATTGTTTACAAGACGAACGTCGTGCTGTGATGGAGAAGACTTGAAACTAGAGATTAAAAACTCTTTAGGAAACTGAGGGAAAACATCCGTCAACCTCGGCACACATTTAACAAGCGAGAGCTCTGCCAGCAGGGGGCGGAAACAAAGAGAGGCACTGGCTTATGATTGGTCACCTTTAACGCAGTGACACCTCCTCGACTGACAGCTCCTGTTAACTGAACCGCAGGCAGATAAAGAGGAGGAGGAGGACAATAGTGATGGTGGCGATGATGAAGATCTAAGTATAAATGATTGGCTCAGTTTTATGAATGCTAAATGTCTCATTAAGTGTCATAATTGGCAGCAGCTCTGTGTTCACATATGATTAATTACTCTAAATGAGGATTAGAAGTCTGCAATTACTCAGTGATAACACGCGGACGGGGTCCTGATTATAAGGGTTAATTATCATGACCCGCCTGTGGTCCGCTGTGTGTGTGTGTGTGTGTGTGTGTGTGTGTGTGTGTGTGTGTGTGTGTGTGTGTTGTAAACTGGGACTTTCCTTATTAGGCGTCTACATCCTCTTTTTTTCCTCAATGTCAATTAGGTGCCTGTTAATTCTTCGTAAATGTCATCTAGAAATGTCAAATCTTAAAATTAATCAGATGATGAAACTGAGGCCCGTCCCTTTTTTTATTGCTTTGGATGAAAATATATTAAAAAAACACCCGACCGTCTCATCTTTGTGTTTTGCTGGATGTGATTTTACCGGGCTGTGTTCTGGAGGTGAATTACTTGGTCCTTGACTTCTGCGTCTCCTTCTGTCGTACTAGCTTTCTGTCCTTTCTGCCACCAGGGGTCTCCTGATCAACACAAAACATAATAAGTCGAGCGGGATCATGGGAGTTGTTGTCAAAACGTGAAGCGACTCAGGCACAAACGTTCACAGACGATGTTTAAAGTTTTATTCACGTTGCGTTTCGTCTCCTTCTCCGGCTTCCTGACTCAGAAAGCAACAGGAAGTGACCAGGTGAAACGCTCCGTTACCTTGGATGAGATGACGACTTCTCTGAGTGTGAATGTTGGAAACATTCTCCTAAACTTAACCAAACTAAGAGCGACAACAAAGGTCCCGTACGTCTGTCGCTGATTCGCTGTTGTTCTGGAAACAGTGACATGTACGACTTCAGTAGTCACTCGCCATGTTTCTATTCAAGCAAATTTTAAACAAATTTTTAAGGATCGCAAAGAAATCCTTTCCTTTAACCGCTCTGAGCGAATGAGCTCAGCTACGTAAAGCGTAACTTGGTAAGACGATGACACGGTGTCGGCTGCGTGGCTGCGGAAGTAAACAGAGGCCAGAAGTCAACAAACCAGATGATGCTGACGCAGACGAGAAACAGCTGATCAGTCACGTGATGAGAAGTTAATTTCCATAAAGTTTCTTTGTGGAAACCTGAGGATGTGTTGCCAGAGGTGGTCCGGCCCGATCACCGCGTGTTGGACCTGGAAGAGCAGCCGCTTCAACATGTGGTGAGAAGTCCAGGAGAGCGGAGCTGCAGATTACGGCCCAATTATCACATATCGGTGTAATATTCAGGCGTTCGCATACTTCTATCCACGTAGTTCCTTAATATCTTCCTGCTGCGGTTTCGAGCCTTCGTTTAGGAAAAAAAAGGGAGAAAAAAAATAAAGTGGTCTGGTTTTCATTAGTGGAATGAACTGTGTGTTCGTGTGTTTAACGATTGGACTTCCTATTGTTCTACAGCTCCATAAATCTGACACCTAATATCTATTATCCTATACAGCTGCTCATTAATGTAACACAGTGTGTGTGTGTGTGTGTGTGTGTGTGTGTGTGTGTGTGTGTGTGTGTGTGTGTGTGGTGAATCCCCCTCCCTGCAGCTCTAATAATGTCAGCAGCTCAAATAAAACAAGTGGCTTCTCTCAGAGCCTCGTTACTGTTTCCAGTGTGAGACGAAGCGAGAGAAGCTTGTGACTCAGGAGGAGGCGGAGCCAAAGACGTGACGGACGCAGCGAAACGCCGTTATTGTGTTTAATCTTCAGGGCCGACGGCAAACAGACAAGGGGAGCGTCGTACGAAAACAACCAGGTGGAGACGTACAGAGATTTTTTTAAGGAAGGACTGAAGTGTGAAATGTAGAAATAACAGCACATGTGCAGACCGAAGTACGGAACAACCAGAACTCGACATTTACCCACAATCCAACGTGTGACCTGGAGGTCAAAGGTCGGCTCAGTGTCCTGTGTCATGCTCAAGGTTTGTGTGTTGGCACAGGGAGAGCGTTCATCCTCACTTCTGTCCCTGCAGTGGAAATATGACTGTGTGTGTCTGTGTGTGTGTCTGTGTGTGTGTGTGTGTGTGTGTGTGTGTGTGTCTGTGTGTGTGTGTGTCCAGCGTCTTGCCCAGCCCGTCCCCTCCCTGCCAGTTTCGGTCGGGCTGCTAATGATGTTGTCGAAGAGGAATGTGGAGCAAAAAGATCTTTTTCTGCTTCTTTGCACGCACATGGACACACACACACACACACACACACACACACACACACAAACACACACACACTCGGAGTCAGAACAGAACAGAAATTGCGCAAAGTCAGAAGCAAACAGTTTGTGTTGTTAGTTTGAAGCAGCTTCTTGTGAGTGTGTGTTTGACTGCAGTCGCCACATGTTTCTGTTTTCTTACCGTCACTCACGTTAAACATTTCACTCAGTGTTTGTTGCTGAAGTCTGAACTGGTGCTGGACGAGTACACGTAATCAGTAACTCATTTTTGGATGTGGAAGGTTTGGAAAGTATTTCTCGTCAGGCAGCGTTCAGTTCTGAAGTCACTTCATGTCAGCTGGATTTGCTGCAGCAGGTGCAGACACCCAGTGAATCTGTACAGTTTTCTTGGCTTGGTCACCAACACTTGGTTCATCGAGCTACTGTTGCCACCCAACACTAAACAGATTGGCGCCTATTCAGTCCAATGACAACCGCTCGCCTGGCATGAAGTGCTTCTGGCTCACGTTCTCCGGCCTCTCTGTGAGCTCCTGTTAGAACTGCAGACTTGAAATCGCGATGACATCATGGAAACTTCAGCTCAGTCTTCAGGAAGTACCAGAAGTGTCAGGTCAGGTTCACATTTCATGCTCATTATCCACCTTTGACATCAGGCGGTGGAGGAGATGACCACAGTTCAAGTCGCACTACTGGGTAGTTTTAAGGAGACGTGGTCGTTCAGCAGAAGTTGTTGTTTTTAAAGAACACCAGGTGACGTTTTCAGCCTGATTTTCACGATAAGTCGGATCATCTCCATCAGCGGTGATGGCGACCAGGACAGTTATGTTAAGCTAAACCCAGATGTTACTCTGACCCCGAAGGCCTAAACCTAACCGGAGCATAAACACAGAAAACAGAGAATTCAGCCTGAACAAACGTAAAGTTGCAACATGAAGAAACATCCTGCCTAACGTTCATTCTGCTGCGGTTGGATTATCAAGTCACTTTACGAACATTAAACCTGATGCCAAGTGTCATAATTGACCTTGTTTGCAGTTCGAGGTCCTGCTGGACTTTGACTTCGTCCCTCTCAGCTACCAGCTTTACTGGGATTACTGACAGTAATGTCGCCACTGGAACCGTCACACTTCTAGCTACAGATGAGTAATCATATTAGTGGACCTGCACGGTCATATTTCATGCTGTCATCCTACCTTAAAGTTCCAGTGTGAAGGATTTAGCAGCATCGAGTGGTGATGTCGCACCGCTCAACCAACTGAACACCCCTCGTGTCACCTTCGCCTGCTGTGGCTCAAATAAAAGGCGCTGAAACGTGTTCGGTGTATCTGCTCGGGGATACTGTAGAAACATGGCGGACTCTGTGGACGAGCTCATTCTGAAGGAACAGAAACACGGCAGCGACACTTCACTTCACTGTGTGTGTGCACATATTTTAACAAGGCTCCTGAGGATTCACCTTTGGAAACTCATTTTCACGTTTACATTCTGTAGATTCTAAAGTTATTGTCTGCCAGAAACACTCCAGCATGATAAGTGCTGCAGTCTTATAGTAGATCCAACTTCAAGTAACAATGTCAGTGTTTTAAGGGCTGGCGTGCTCTGATCACAGCGTGGCTGTCAGGACACTGTTCTCCTCTCGTCTGTTTGGAAAGTGAAGCCGATCTCCAGATTTTAGACGTTTCAAATGACCAAAAAATGAAAATAGCTCCGACTATAATCTGTAAAACTAAACAAAACAAGAAGAAAATGATTCCTGGTTTAAACACCAGCAGCTCCCTGACTACACACTCAAACAAACAGACACACTCTCTCTCTCTCTCTCTCTCCACATGTTCATGTTTTCGCAGCGGCTGCTGACAAACTGACACGATCCTGGGAAATTTCCCCACATGGAAACCTACATTTTCTGTTTTATTTTGGAGCTGTCAGCAGGGCGAGGTCACAGCAGGAAAAAGCGAGAGCAGGCTGTCCCCGTCAGACTCGCTCATTCTTTGTGGTCGCAGCTTTTTTCCCAGGCACGGCCTCGCTGACGTATCGGCAACATTTAACACGCACACACGAGAACCAACACGCCGCGGCAGACCGTGTGAGCTCAGGCGCACGTCTGCAGCGACGCCGGGACTCCTGCAGCTCCGGTTATCTCGTCTTCACTGAGGAATATCTTTTCTAATCTTTCTAATCCTCTAACCTGAGCCGTCTTATCTCATATTCTCTTTTACTCGCATCCTGCTCTCCCCGACCCTCGTCAGAGGCTCTTCATCCTCGAGTGTACTTTCACAGTGTAGTTCTGTTACAGTAAGTCCTGCTCATCCTCTCCACTTCTGCTCTAACCAGCTTTAAGAGCAGCAGGATTGACCTCAGTGTGCCGGTCCGTCCTCCTGCATGTCTGCAGGTGAGACAGGTGAACTCGCTCATCCTGATCACATTCAGCCTCTGAGCTCTGAGCTGTAACTCACTGCATCTGGAAATGTTTTGGCTTCAGTCCAGACGTAGGTGTGTGTGTATGTAGCCTTCAAACTCATTAAAGTGTCTTAAATCTGAAGTTTTTTTGAATTTCGCTTTTCTTTTAGTGTTTTTTTGTCAAAGTGAGTCGAGCTCTACTGAATGAAACATTTCTGATGCTGCAAAAATAAAGTAAAAAGTGAAATAGACATAAAGTATTTTTACTTTATGTACTTTAATCTCTGTAACTTTAAAACAGCAGACAGTCCAGAACCAGCTGAGCTAACCCGACCCACCGATCTTCAGTTCCATCTCACCGGCCTGCAGCTTCTCCATGTTGCACACTTGAGAACTGTTTGACAGCGTGGTTTAACCTTCAGACCATTTCAGCGAGCTAAATCATTTTTATTATTCATTACCGCGATGACTGTGTGTGAATGTCGTCTTTGTGAGCGCTGGCAGCGCCGCAGTTTGGGTCGAGACCAATGGAAGCGACGGTTCAAAACCCTCCTCGCTCAGGCCGACAGGCAGAAAAGATCCTTTCAGAGACGCAGTATTGTTGATGTCAGACTCAATGAGGCTGCCCTCTGGCTGACACCCACACGCCAGCATGTCCTCTTTCATACTGCAGCCATGAATATGCAAGATTTCTATTATTCATCGGGCGGGACTGTGAGTGGAGCTGATTCTTCTCTCTGACTGATTCATTTCTTTTTGCTCTCTCTTTTTAAAGAGGCCAATATTCTCACACACACACACACACACACACACGCACACACACACACACACACACACACATTGCCATTGTGTGTTTCCAGGTTGGTCATGAGGACTCAGGCCGGTGTGAGATAATCCACTAACATTGTCCTGTTCTTCTCTTAATTCCATTTTACCTGCGTCACTCAGGGATTTCCTTAAATAAAAACCCACCTGTCAGTGAGCACACACACACACACACACACACACACACACACACACACACCACCATATAATCTCCCTCTCATTGTGTGTTCCCTGTTGTCGTGTCGTCTGTCTGACCTGCACACAAACATTTTGACAGGAGACGTCTGATTCTGTTCCGTCGGACACAAACAGCTTCTGTGCTTCATGGCTGCTGTTCCTGCTGGTTTACATCCGCGGACTCTTTCACACCACATCTCCCCCCAACACACGCTCCCCTTAAAATAAAGAGTAAAGTATTGTGCTGAATATGAGATATTAAAGCTCAAGTCCAGATGATCTTGTGTCGTCACGATGCAGGAATTTCTAACATATTTGGTGCCGTGCGGTGAAGTTAACCAACGCTGAGGGCAGAACATTTGAAGTGATCATTACAGATGATATAACACACTTGCACACTGCATGTTAAGCACAGCAGCGTCTAAGTTAATGTCTTCTCCTCTCAGTGGGAGCTGCTGTCTGAGCTTCCTCAGGCCTGATAGCTCTGAGGGGGATTAGCTTAGCTCTGAGAATTACAAATAGTTGTTGGGCCGACAACACGACAACACACTGATCAGCAACAGTTTGCTGACTGACTGTTCCTTTCCAAACAGCGTCTCCGCTGTTTCTTTTGTCACCTTTGATGAGCAAACGCACAACAACACAGAGCGATGGAGGCGAGAAGCCGACAGTCAGCAGGATCTGATGTTAGCAGCTAACGTTTCTGCAAAAGCCACAGTCAACATACAGAGTAGTATCGTATCAGATCGTATCATAGGATTATCAGCCATCAGGCGACCAGAGCTGGAGTCACTCACCTGGATGATGTTAACCACACCTGGAGACGTTTCCAGATGTTCGTGTAGCATTAAACGATGAGGAGTCGGATTAAAACGTGAGCGTGACGATGTTGTGAGCTGTTTTCTAACCCCGACCTGTAAAACTGTTGCAACATAAAGAAACATACAGCAGAACCGTACTTGGCTCACAGGTGTTCTGGTGGCTGGGTCTGAGGTGACGAGCACCAGAACACGAACGCCTCACGTGATGCTAACAAGCTGCTGATATTGATTATTTGAGGCACTGTCTCATATTTTCAGGTACTTCCCCAAACCAGCTGAGAGATTTAACAGACACACACACACACACACACACACACACACACACACACACACACCTCCAGGCTCCGGCTGAAGTTTATTTTAGCACCGTGTGAAATCCTTTTTCCTCTCTCATCACACTCTTCATATTTTCTGACCTAAATACATAAACCACTTATGAGGCGTTAATCTCTCCACAGTGTCGGCGGCTTGCTCCGTCATTAGCTCATCAAATAACATAAAATAACTCTGCGTGATGACAAAGTGCTCGCAGGCCTCGGTCACGGCCGAACCTCCGTCTGAGTGAAACAGACACCTGAAGCGTCAGCGACAGGAAGTGAAACAAACACGACTGAGAAACGTTTTAGGGAACATTTTGGACATTTGAGCTGTTGGAGCGTCAACGGATATTTCAGACAAGACGCAGGTGACAGAGTTCATTATCTTACAGTGATTTTAGTGTGAATCGTGACTTTGGGAGGATTTCTGAACACTGTGTTGACTTCTCAGCCCAAATTTTCATCAGATTTTGACATTTTCATCTCTGTTAAAGGTTCTGAAAGTCCAGTTTGTTCGTTTGTATCCACGGTTACAGTGCGAACAATGAATGCAACATGACTTTTCATGATGACCCTGCTGATTGTGACCCCAAACCAAAAGGGTAATTCTGCTTCAATTCTGCTTCACCTGACTTCCTCCTTTGCTGCCGTAATAACTACCGCAGCCACTAGAGGTCGTTGACTGACAAGAAACGTAATATTTGTCGTTAAAGCAGCTTTCACAGTCTGCTCGTCTTCCTCAGGAGGACGGGCTGGTCGGAGATCCAGGAGGCATCGTGAAGCGTTTAGGATTAATCCACGTTATTTAGTACCACACACATGCTGCAACTGAAGATAAGATTATATGACACACATGACTTTTCTAAACGCTTGTAAATAAAAGTGCCCTGATGATTCAGGAGGACTGAGAGGACGAAGCTGCAGCTTCCTCAGGATGATGAATATTGTACTGAGAGCTGAAGGTGATGACGTTTCACTGTGTTAAAAAAAAACCTGCTCAGGAGAGACTGACTGCAAACACTGACCCCGAGTGATGTTACACACACACACACACACACACACACACACACACACACACACACACACACACACTCACATCACAGCTTACACGTGAACTGAAGCACGCAAACAGTCAGAGATGTGTCAACTTCTATCTCTGAAAATATGTTTGGTCTGTCACACACTCCCTCTGAGCACACACACGCAAACACACACACACACACACACACTGTGGACCCTCATCATGTTGTTGCGTGACAGAGGCTGACATGTTTCAGCTCTCTCGCTAGAGTAGTTCACTCACTCCAGGAAACGTAAGTGTGTGTGTGTGTGTGTGTTTGCATGTGTGTGTGCTCAGAGGGAGTGTGTGTGTGTGTGTGTGTGTGTGTGTGTGTGTGTGTGTGTGTGTGTGTGATACAGTGAATAAAAGGCTGGTTTGGTGTTGGTCATGCATCATGGATCCAATGCTCCCTGGAGAGGAGGAGCCTTCCTCCATCACACTTTTCTCCTCCATCTTTAACTCTCCTCTCCTCTCCTCTCCTCTCCTCTCCTCTCTCCTCTCCTCTCTCCTCTCTCCTCTCTCCTCTCCTCTCCTCTCCTCTCCTCGCCTCTCCTCTCTCCTCTCTCCTCTCTCCTCTCCTCTCCTCTCCTCTCCTCTCTCCTCTCTCCTCTCCTCTCCTCTCCTCTCCTCTCTCCTCTCCTCTCTCCTCTCTCCTCTCCTCTCCTCTCCTCTCCTCTCCTCACTCATCTCTCCTCTCCTCTCCTCACCTCTCATCTTACCTTTTCTTCTCCCCTTCTTCTTCTCTTTTCATCCTTCTCTCCTCAGTACCATCCCTTTCCTTTCCTCTCTGGCCACATCCACTTTCCTTCCTCTTCTCCTTTCCTCTCCTTCCCTTTGCTCTCCTCCCTCTGTCCTCCTCTTGGCCTCTCCTTTCCTTTGCCGTCCCATCCTTCACAGGTTCCTTAATTTCTTCCCTCCTGTCCTTTCCTCTTCTCCTTCCTCCTCTCCTGTTTTTCTTCCTCTATCCTCATCTTGTCCTTCCCCTTCATCCTCCTATCCTTCTTCCTCTCCCCATCTGTTTTTCCTTCACTCTTCTCTCTCATCCTCGCTTGTTCTTCCTCTTCCTCTTCCTCTTCCTCTCCTCTCGTGATAGATGGCCCTCGGGGGCCCCGGTGGTTTTGACAGCTTGGAGATCTCTCAGTGGTTCACGGGAGCCATGAAGGAGTGTTTGAGGCAGACGGGGACACGGGGAACTGTGTGTGTGTGTGTGTGTGTGTGTGTGCGTGCGTGTGCATGTGCGTGTGGGTGCGTGTGCGTGTGTGTGTGTGTGTGTGTGTGTTTGAAGCTGAAAGTCTTGAGAGCACTTCAGCACATGTGTTTTCCTTTTCTGGAGTTTTATCTCCAGCTGAGAGGGAGTGAGGTTGATTTAACGTGTGTGTGTGTGTGTGTGTGTGTGTGTGTGTGTGTGTGTGTGTGTGTGTGTGTGTGTGTGTGTGTTTGTGTGTCAGTGTGTGAAAAGCTGTACACACACACGCACACATACGCTGTGGGATTGCGTGCCCTCTCCATTCTCCTCTCACGCTACCTCTCCCTGTTGTCCTCCCCTCTCGGTGTCAGGTGGAGGCGGCGGCAGGCGGGGGCGGAGCTCTTGACATCGCTCTTCGCGTGACACAGGATGTAGATTGATCGGCGCTGCCTGCGTGCGCGGCAGAGTAAACAGAGAGCAAACAACAAGTCGAGATGACGGGTCGATGGATCCGAGCAGAACTTTTTCTTCTTCCTCTCTGCTTCTTTTTCCCTCCCGCAGCAGTCGAGGCCGCTCTCTGAGATCGAGCTGCAGAAATCCAGAGAAAGTGCTGAACTTGATTAGCAGCTCATGAGCTTTTGATGACCATGAAACAAGAACAGGGTCCTAACTGAATTCAGACGCCAAAATGTGTGTTCACAAAGAAATAGAAGTGCAACAGAGGAGTAGACTGCACCAGGTCAAAGAGAGATCACTTCACCTCTTCATGCTCTATTTCACTTCCCTGTCGTGCAGCCGGTCATCAGAGGAGTCTCTCGAGCAGCGGCGATAAAAGAGCCAACCGTGAGTCACTCGGGTTCACTGAGTCGTCAGGAGGATCCCGAGAGCCGCATCCAGGAGCTGAAACCTGAAACTGGTTGAGAAATCACCTGTTCCTCTCACGGGAACGTATCTGTGGTGTGCAGGGAGCAAAACAAACACGGATCTGACCACCAGCTCAGATTAGTGCAGACGTGTCGCACATAAACTCAGATATCTTCACTCCTGTGAGAAGAAACAAGACAGTCAGGCTCCAGTTTCAGGTCACTGTCACCTTCACGCCACGTTTTCCTGCTGCTGCCCCTCAGAACAGACGTACGAGACGAAATCTCCCCCAAAATATGAGGCGATCCTTCAGGCCCGCCGCCAGACAAACAAAACATGGACGCTAACAAAACATTCACAACTTCACACTCAAGTCACCATCACTGCTTCATGACCACAAGCACCACTAGTAGGCTAACATTAGCGACCTGCGCTCCTACCTGTCGGTGCAGATGCTTTCAGGTGTCTTATGTGGTGTTATATTAACACAGTTAGCTACACAGATGAGTGATAGTGGCTGTAACACATTAAGATATTAAAACAACAAAGTTTTCATAACGCTGAAGACCAACAAGACTGACGTACACAACATATTCCATCTCCATCTTCTCATCACATTCACTTCACATGTTTTGTTTTCATCTTGCAGGAGACACAGACACTTTCTGTAGGTTTGTTTAACTGACGACTGTCTGAAAGATTTGTAGAATTTACTGTATCAGACTTTCTTCATCATTCATCCTTGATGTTTTCTGTCCCGCAGCTTTTATCAAGACGCAGAAAGAGATTCATGATCAGAAAACTAAATGATTGATTTTTCCTCTTGAAGTAGAAATTGTTTAAAAGACAACGGTTACACAAAGCAGTAAAACATCCACATTTTCTTCAGCTGACTAATTACTGTGTACTACTATAGATGTATACTGTGTGTGTGTGTGTGTGTGTGTGTGTGTCTGCCAACTGCACACGAGGCGTTCACTGCACACAGCTCTCCCTCTGGGGAACAGAGACTGAGAGTGGGAATTTTCCACTTTTACCACACCTCCTCTCACACACACACACACACACACACACACGCACCTCCTACAGGTTTAATTCATTGCCACACGCACAAACACGCACACACACAATTACTTGAATTAATAACCTGCCTCTCTCTCTCTGCAGACTTATGTTCTCTCGGAGTCTCTCGCTCTGATGCACTTTAACCTAAGCTCGGTTTCATAACGTGGCCTAAGCTCCCGCCGCGCTACACGTGCGCCTGCTTTTTACGTGCACTCTCATGCACTTTACATTACTAAAAGCATTGGCTAAATAGGATTCAGCATGTCTGCCGTGTTTTCTGCCCCTATAAGCTCTGCAGGCTTTCAGCTGTGTCAGCTGTCTGTGTGTGTGTGGATACATTATACGCAGTGTGTGCTGAGTGCACGGCGGCGTGCGAGGCAGAGATCAGTGTGGGTCACTGGGTATAGCTTAGCGCTGCTGTATGGTTTTAGATGCCGTGGAGGGATGCAGGGATGTCATGCTAAGCTGATTAAATGTTCACACTTGGGGTCAAGTCGAGCAGCCACTCAGTGTCCCCGACTGAACCGACCGCAGTCGGCACTTAAAGCCTTCAGTGGTGTGAGCGAGAGCACGGCAGCAGCCAGCAGACGGCCGGGAAAATGTTTCTACTGATCAATATTTTCTTTTCCTACCGGAGCACCTGCACTTACCACACGGTTTTTAAATGGGTTTTGCATTTACATCCACATAAAGATGGTACAGATACTGTACAGGCGACAAGCTGAAGAACAAAACGCAACTTCAAGTAAAAATTCATTTTAAACGGGCAGGACTTGTCACCCATCGCCCGGCCATGTCCGTCTGTCCTGAGCTTCAGCAGACAGAAACATCGCAACAGAAAATCCCTCTTTCTAGGAGCAGATAGATGTGATGCTAAGACGCTAAGCGTTAGCTGTACAATCATCCCTCTGTTAACGTCGTGTTGGCTAATGTCAAATATTTAGTATTTTCTTACAACGAGAGCACGTTGAAAGAAACGTTGTGTGGACAGAAGCTCTTTCCAAAGATATTCCGGCAGTTAGGGTTAGAGTTCACGCACATGAACGTGATCATACTGCAAGTAAATCAGACATCAGTTCATTTTTCTTCTCCCATTTTGTATGTGGAAGGACATGCTTGTGTTAGACACTGAGGACATTAAAAAAGAAAAAAGCAACATGGATGTTTTTCCAAGAAATCTCCACAATGTGCCTGAAACACGTCAGTGCAAAACCTTCTGCACCATTTTCAGCTTTTTAGAAGACGAGGATGAAATAAGGATATAAGAAACGACAGTGATTTACAGAGGACGGCTGTGAAATGGTCCTAATTTGAGAGAAAAAACACATGAAATTGTAGCTCACAGTGGAGGAGAGATAAGAATTTGAATTGTTGTGAATGTTCAGCAGCAGAAGAAGACAATGAAACTCATCAGAGTCAAACGTCTGTGTGGATGAGATGCATGTTGCGCTGCAGCCGTGCTCTAATTTTTTAATTGTACTTTGATTAACGAATGAATCTTTTACCTAAATGTTCTCGCTGGATCTGATGAGCTGCCAGAAATAACTGAAGTTGTAAGATAAGGAGAACGTTTAGGTTTAAAAAGCTATCAGAACCGGAGCAGATGAACCGGATCAGCTGATCGATCGGCACCAGCAAGGAGCCACATCAGCCCGTCCTCAGGATCACAGAAACCCCTCATGTGTGAAATAATAATCTCCTCCATGACAAAGATGCCAGACTTTATTGGCAGCCATCTGTGGAGAGGCAGATTACTGTGATGAAGCAGGAAGTGTGTTTTCTATACATCTTTAATTCTGCGGGTCAGCGGAGCTCGCTGCAGATCAGCAGACGGCTGCCGGGTTTATTCTCTAAGAAGGTGAAGTGAGGACGAGCCGAGAGACCGAGTGACACAGTGTGCAGCTGTTCAGTTACTGTGTGTGTGTGTGTGTGTGTGCATGTACAGTGTGTGTGCACGTACAGTGTGTGTGCACGTGGAAAGTGATGTATTCATCATGTGATCTGGTGGTTTGACTGTTGTACTCTCCTCTGAGATCCTCCGTCACGCTCCGGTACAGCCCGGTGGACAGCAGAGAATCAGGCGGACCGTGTTTTACATTCATGTGAAGAAGGCAGGGTGCAGTGAGCGGCTGAATGTGTGAGTGGCGGGTGTTTGGGAGCCGGGTCGGGCCGGGCCCAGTGGTCGAGGCTCAGCTTCTACAGGATTAAAGTATATTGATGGTTCTTCATCACAACTCATCGATCCATTTTCTCATCTCCCCATAACCTGCAGCTTGACTGGACAGGTGTGTGTGTGTGTGTGTGTGTGTGTGTGTGTGTGTGTTGTTAGCACAGTGCTGCTGCTGTAGCTCCTCATACTGTGAAACTGTAAGTTCGTCCAACACTGCTGAAGAAAACCTCGACACACTGCTCAAAGCTTCAGACTCTGGTTGGAAGAATCGATCTTAAATCTTGTTGGTTTGATAAAAATAAATGAATAAATAAATAATCTGATCCGTAACGACGTGGTCGTCAGAATTGAACCTTTTCATTCTGAAGGATAGAGAGATCAAACCAGAGACCACTGTTCAAGACTGTGTTTAAACATCTGTAAGACATGGCTGCATATCTCTGACGAGACATCGGGACAATAAAACTGGATGTTTTAAACGAGAGCACCGGACGACATGTGGAGGAGTTAGAGACACATCTTTTACTTCGCTGAAACTTCTCCAACATTTATTCCGGTGATTTTCAATTGAAGAAAACTTCCTTTTCTGTCCACACGAACCCACGGTGGACGTCTTGTTGATCCGAGTGCAGATCACGATCGCAGACAGTTTAGTTCGGACTCATTGAGTCTTTTTTTTTTTTTCCTTTTTACAGATAATTTGCTCTGAACGTGTGCGTGCAGGATGAGACAGACGGGGTAATGACTCTCTCTAATAGGGCTTAGTTCAGCTGCCCGCATGATGCCGTCTGGCCTTTGTCTAATCTGAGCTGTCCGCTGTCTGACTGAACACACTCAGACCCGGTCGACAAGGGGTTAACCTACAAAGAGAGAGAGAGAGAGAGAGGAAGAAGGAGATGTCATGAAAATAGAGAGACAAGTGAAGGGTCGTGGCAGTCATCCAGACAGACAGATAGCATCATGGTGGAGATGAGTGATCTGGACGAAGAGGCTGCAGTTAATGAGCGTTCAGCAGCGACCCTGAGCAGAGGTAATGATGCTGCCATACAGGCAGGGCAAATTAACTGTGCAGGGAGGAAGGGAGGGAGGAAGGAAGGAAGGAAGGAAGGAAGAGGACATGAGCAGCAAATATACAGCGAGGACAGAAGAGTGACAATGATGTTGAACTTTAACCTGCAGAGGTAATGAAGCTGCTGGATGGGCTGCAGATACACATTAGGAAATGACAGGACGAGAGAGGAGGAGGTGAGATGGAAAGGAGACAAGAGGCTGAGGAAAGAGATGACAAGGTGGAAAAGGAAAGGAAACAAGGAAATTGAAGGAAAGTGGAAGAAAAAGGGGACGGAAACAAAAGGATAACACACGAAAAGCAAGGAGATGAAATATACGAACAGTTATGGGCAGGAACAGAAAATAAACAAGAGGAAATAAAAAAGGAAAGAGAGGGAAAGAAGAGGGAGAGGATGGAAGAGAGATGAGAAGGAAGAAAGACAGCAGATGAGCCAGAAAGGAAATGAGAGAAGTATAAAAAAAGGAAGAGAGAAAAAGATGAGAGAAAGACGTGAAGTGAGAAAGAAAAGAGAAACAAGGAAATAAAGTGTAATTAACGAGTGGATCTTCCTGTTTAACAAAGGAAGAGAACTGAAAGTGATGAGATGTAGAAATGAGCGAGTGTCTCTGCTGCCGTGATGATGTTGAACTGTGACCTCTGCGACGGTAACGACACCGCGACGCCTCGGCTAACGGATTAGCCGCAGTGCTAACTAGCGCGGCGCGAGCCACAGGGGAGCCATCCGGCGTGGACGACATGAATCTTATTCATGGAGGGAGAGCGAGAAGGGCGGGGGGAGATTGATGGACCCTCATCTCAGTCCTGTGGTCCAACGGTCCTCAACTGGACGGTCAAGGCCTCATCCTAATGGTGTGTGTGTGTGTGTCTGTGTGTGTGTGTGTGTGTGTGTGTGTGTGTGTGTGTGTGAAATCAGCAGCGTTCTTTGTGACGTTCATCACTTTCTTGGAACATGTAAGTTGTTTCTGAGGACAAACAGGATTTATTTTGAAGTTTACTTTTGATTCCAGAACTGAAGACTTTTAAAACAAGTTAAAGTTCTGTAATCCAATTTTTCTGAAATAATTCTTTTACGTTTATTAGATTGCGAGGTCATATTTTTTATAACAGCATCAAAACACTGACCTGAAGTCATTCCTGCGTTGGTGGCAGCCGAGGACAGTGTGGAGCGTGGAGACATTTCAGCCCGTTGTTCTGGTTCTGTTGGATCCATTCCTCTTGAACAGGAGTCCTCAAAGTTTGACAAGCTTGTTTCTCAGCACCATCTTTGTTATTTTAGCAAAGTGGCACTTTTACAGTCGAATCAGCTGTGAGCAGCTGTTGTCTGCAGTGTTACCCAGAAACATACAGAAACTGTCACTGTGCAGCTTTTATACAGAATTAAACTTTATACGAGATGATTTCCAGGAGAATTCTGGATTTATCTGCAGCTTCAGATTTGTAGACGTTTGTTCCCGTCGGACGTCAGAGAGAATGAAATCCTGACTCACAGAAGGAGGCATCACTGTGTTTAAAGTTGGGAAACACAGACCTCCTGAAAGAACAGTCATGTCGGTGTGTTGCTGCTCACAGGAAGTCGGGTATTTTGGATGTTAATGTCGTGGTTACGAAGGAGAAGAAGACGGATTGTAACTCTGAGGCTGTTCTGACAGTAGAACGGGTCCACAGGGTCCAACTGGCACAGACTGGACCTCAGACGAACACATCCTCCGTCTCTTTTCCTTTCTTTCTCTTCTCATGCTGTTGCCTAAAACCTTCCAGGGACGCTCCGTCAGAGGGCTGGAGTGATGACAGGGATGGAGAAGTTGTGCGTGTTTTGGAAATGATGACATCGTTCTGTCACTTACAGTCATTCGGACGTGTCAGATTACAGATGTGTGACGTGCTGTGTGTCGTCCTCGTCTTCCTCGGCTGCTGTTTACGCTCCTGCACCTGTGCAGAGGAGAGAATCTGTTCTGTGTCAGCGGCTGATCACAGCTAACGGTTTAGTTTCGCAACAGCTTCAACAGTGAGGTAATTGTTAGCACAGTGAATTATTTCTGAATGTGTTTCTGAGAAATGACGTTGTTGTTTCGGTCAGGCTGGTGTGGTCATGGCTGTAAATCCAGGTCAGAACCTCAGCAGCCGCGTGGAGTCGACACCAGTCAGAGGTTCTGTTAGCGATGCACGTGACGTGATGGGAGGTTAATCAGGATGTCCGCAGGCTTGTTAATGTTCTTTGGAATCTGTTTGGAAAAAGGCAGAAACTTCCCAAAAATGCTTGGTAATAAATTAACTGTTCAAATATTTGCTCTTCTCTCAGCAGTGTAGCCTCAGCAGTGACAGTAAACCCGGTTCTGATTCTGATTCTGAGGAAATATTAGCATGCTAACAAGCTAAACTCAGCTGGCGAACACGGTCCACAATACAGAAGCATGTCAACGCTGTAACTTTATCAAAGGGTCAGAAATCTTCTGACAGCTGTTCATCTTTTGCCCTCATGAAACAACAATAAAACTCCAGTTCTGTGTGATTTAATCTTTATTGACTGAAAACTGACCTTTTAGAAAAACGTCTTCCAGGGTGAAGATGTTCTGAAACTCTATTATTTCCCTGTTGATGTCTGAACACAACGACACGTATGTCGGCTTCCTGGCTGAGTTTGATCTGTGCAGCAGGAACCTGAAACACGAACAAACGAACGTCTTTCACAGATTCATGCTGTCAGAGAGAAGCGAGTTCATCGCGGCTCTCCTGAGCATTGATTCCCTTCACTTACAGCTCATTATGTAAAGACCTGTGATCTGTTGGATCAGAACAACATCCTCTGAACTCAACATTATTTTCACTAAATTGGGGCTTTTAACCTTTCCAGCTCTGCAGCGAGCAGCTCGGCTGCAGACAATAGAAAGACCCAGAACCTCCTCCACCTCAGCCCCCGTCCGTCCCTCCCTCCATCCTTTTCTCCCTCTAATAGGATTTCCATCCATTAGATCTTTTATCATGACCTCCATGCATGTTAAGGAGGGAGAGATGAGCTGAGGTGTATTGATGCGGGGAGGTGATAGGGAATCAATAGGCCTATAAAATGGACAATCAAGCAGTGAGGCGGGCGGCTCTGAGCCCCGACCGGGTCCGGAGGGGGAATATTAGCTCTGTCTGTCTGTCTGTCTCACTGGAGAGCGTCTAATTAACATGTACAGCCTGTCTGCTGCTCGTTACGTCTGTCTTCTGATAGAAATGTAAACCTGTGTGAGAGGCAGGTCAGTCATTCAGCCGGACCGAACCGGACCGAACCGGACCGGACACGCTGAGGAAAAAAATTCACCCAGGAAGAAAATTAAAAGAGAAAATGAATAAACTCTGATCATGAGTTTTCATATTTTAATAAAATATTTTGCTTGATGGGATTTTTTCTACTCCAGCGCTTCGGATAATCAGACCATAATTAAAGAAACAAAGAAAAAAGAGTAGTGAATATAAAGAGAGTTTAATATTGAAACAATGAGAAATACATTTAAAATGTAAAATGTGTTCATGAAGGAGTCGTTCGTCTGACGGCTTCTGGTGGAAGTGATTTAATATTTGATCACGTCCTGCTGCTGATCTGAGCGCAGAAACACAAAGGAGAGTTAAAAAGTCAGATATAAAGATACGAATAAGAATTATATAATCTTCAGGAACATTATTTCACATTCAGTGGGAGAACAAAAGACCTCTGAGTCAGTATGATTTAATTTTCACATTTTAAAAACCCAGAATAATGAAAATAAGAAAGCAGTCAGAGACGATGCCAGGCTGCTCGTCAGGCTGCGTCTCCAGTGGCAACACAGCAGCAAAGTGTTTACAGGGAACCGATCTAAACGCAGAAGGCGTCAGATCGTCAGTAAAGTGACGGACGGTACCTTTAAGGTCCGACGACTCGTCTTCAGCCCTGAACCGTCCCAACGAACAGATCCAGAGACGCTCACACAGTCTCTGCTCCCACATCACCCCTGACCTCTCAGACAATCATCTGATCTCCTGCACGAGCCACACTGACTGACCCATCTGGACACACACAGACACACACACACACACACACACACACACACACACAACACACACACACGCACGCACACACTTTACATTAAGGAAAGCAAATGTCCACATTTCTACCATCTACACATGCAGAGCAGGTAAAGAGCCTCTCTGGTTGTGTTTGCATGTTGTGTGCGCAGTGTGTATATGTGCAGTGTGTATATGTGTGTAGTGTGTTTATGTGTGCAGTGTGTATATGTGCAGTGTGTATATGTGTGTAGTGTGTGTGCACATGTTGTGTGCATATGCTGACTCAGCTGCATTCATCCTCCAATGTACAAATTCAATGCATTTGTTTCCCCGACTGCAGCTCGTCCTCCCTTTGTATTCATTTACATCACACACACACACACACACACACACACACACACACACACACACACACACACACACACACACACGCTGCAGTAAGATGTTTTACGAGGCTCTTCGGTGGTAAATTCTATCATTTGAAGTGAAGGTTTCCTCAGAGATAACAGACGACCACTGCATGATCTCATCCTGTCTGCAGAAAACAGAAATCTAACACCCGACCACACGTCCGGTCCTCCAGCTGAAGTTCTGATCCAGCTTGTTTCCTCCAGTACAGTAACAGAGTTCAGGCTCTGACATGGACTCAGAGTATCAGAGTAAAAAGTCTCCCTCTGAAGGACATTTGTGCTCAAAGCTAACTGAAGCTCACGTCGTAATAATAGAATTCAAAGACTATTAAAGTTAAAGGTAGAATCAGTAGGATTTGTCCCAGCTGTTCCTGAACGCACCACAGTTGATTGTTGTTGTACTTGAATACAGTTACAGAGTATTTGTTCCACCGTCCGGCTGTTCTCTTCTCCACTTCCCTCCATCGTCTCATTCATGGACAAATATAAATAATTCTGTTTTCTGGATTTGGTGGATAAACCTCCCTCTTCCTGATTCCTGCGGGCTCTCCTGCTCTGCACGGTGTTTTTTTCCTTCACATTCCTGCCTCTTTCTTTTTCCATTTCCTCTCCGTGCCCCCAAATCAAAATTGCTTTTGTTATTGAGGTCGGGATTGTGTAACTCTGATCTGTGTAATCGAATTGCGAACGCTCAACACACAGAACATCTGCAGCCCGCAGAGTGTGTGCCGGCCTGCAGAGTCAAGTTTTTTTGTTTTTTTTCTTCAGATTTACATTATTGACCTCTTGTCTCTGAGAGAGAGACAGAGAGAGACGTGGGGGAAATTACAGAGGCTGTTACAGTCAGAATGAGGCTGTCAGTCAGAGCAGCCGAGTGTGCAGACTGCTGCTCTCAGGTCGGCCGACGGACACAGAAACACTCAGAGAAAGACTTTATAGACTTCCCACAGACACACACAGCGACGACTTACAGATGAACCAGGGAACAGTTACAGACGGCCGTCCTGGAACCACCAAGAGCTGTAACTTCTGTGTTTCTGCTGGACGTAGCGGAAAGTAAGACGAGTCAGGAGACAAACTTTATTCATACTTCTGTAAGAGACATTTACCCGTCAGCTCCCATCAGTGCAGAGGACTGTTGCACACGATGTCTCTGGTAAAAATGGTGATTTTAATGTGTCATTTCCAGCTTAATATATGTCATGTTAGCTTTTAATAGGTCCTGAACGAGACAGCATGCAGGTTCAGATGGATTCTGGTCGGCTGTCAGATTTCATCAAATCACTCTGAGAGAAAGTCCGTCCACTTGATTTAGAATGATGATGATCTATTTGTAGGTATTGTTGGCGTGGAGAAGATCGTTACCTCCGATCTGTGCTCACTATATATCTGTTTCCCTCCGTCACTTCAGTCATTTGATCCTCATGAACAGCAGTCAGAAACAGGAACATGGTGTGTGCAGCAAACGGTGCGACATGAAGAGTTTGATCGAGGAAACAGAAGCAGTCAGACAACAAACCAACAATTAGTGATTGTGTGTGAGAAACATTTCTGCCTCGTGTCTCTCAAACAGCAATGAAAACAAAAGGCGTAGATTGATGACATCATGAACGGAGCTGGATCATGGGACTCTCATCGCCGCACGTACAAAACAAACGTTTAAGGCTGAAAACAAAGATTTCCATGTTTGATCACAGCGGCAGAACAGTGATTTGTTATTTCAGCGTGCATGAAATTCCTCGTTAACACTCCCAGGAACTGTGAACACACGTTGTTTTCACGTTAAATCGGCGTTGTGCTGTCAGTCGGCTTAGCGAGGACTTAAGCTAAAGCGAAGTGATTCCACAGAGGTGTGAAGTCTCTGGAGTTTAAATCCTGCAGACAGAAAGTAGTCGGGCAGGGAGTCGATCGTAATGTGTGTTAGAGGACAGAAAAAGGTTCTTAAAACACGGAAGAAAGACAGTGTATTAAAAAACAAACAGTGAATGGCTATAAATATGTAACCTGATCTGAAAAAGACAGAAGTGAACAAACTCCCACAGAAGATTCACGAGACGACATGATGAAACAAGACAGCAGACAGTTGTGGGATTTTCCCAGAGTCCTCGGCTGGTCCCAGATCTGCCTGATAACCCTTCACTCTCTTCCCAACATTTATTTTGTACATGTGGACTTGATTTGTGCTCACGCAGATAAAGCACTCCCGCATTTGATTGCCAGCGGCCTTTTTTCTGCATAAATCACCTCCCCGAAGTCTGGAGCTGCTGGAAGCATGAGAACACGACTGCAGGCTGAGATCTGCTGCTGTTCACTCACACGCCAGCTGCTTTCTTCTGATTCGATCAGCGACGCCGGAGCTTCTTTTTAATGTGTTGGGCGTTTTCAATATTCCCTGTGTGGGGAATCATATGATGAAGAAAAATAAGACAGCATGTTGACTCCTTGACACAAGCTTTATATGAAGAAAAGTAATCTTGATGTCGAGGTGAATTTGTTTCTGGGCCGACGTGGGCTGATATCTGCTCGCTCTCCTCCGAGCTGATGAATATTCCACACCACTCCTCTCTCGTCTCCCCGCTGACTGCAAATCTTTACCGACCCGGCCGACGTGTTAGAAATATCTGCACATTTGTTCTCATTTGCCAAAAATTCACTAATGGGATCTAATAGAGACGGAGTGAGATTACGAACACGTGTTCCTCTTGTTGTCGACCAGCAGCTCCCAGTCCTGCTGTCAGGACCCCCCAAACACACGCTGAAGGGAAGGATCACAGCAACACCTCCCCGCGGAGGCCGCCATGTTGTCCTACAGCAGCCCAGGAGGGACAAACAAAACACTGACTCTAGAACGAGACTTCTGTTGCTCAACAGCCAGCGTTAATGGAGGATGAGAGGAGGGGTGTTTAGTTGGTTGCTGATCACATCCTACACAAAGGTCCACTCACACTAGAAAATCTGTATTTGACCCCCTGAGTCCAGTTTGTTTGACGAGTACACTTGTACCATGGTACCGGAGCTCAATATAACAGTATAATCATTTATATCACGCCGCAACACGTAATCAAGGAATCCAGGATTGTGAGAGACCGTCTATGACCCAAACCACACAAAGCATTATGTTCTTTACCTCCCAAGAGGTGACCGTGTTCAGGCCCGGTTACAGCCGGATCACTGTGAGTGCCGGCTGCAGAGTACGGAGCAACTGGGCCGAGTGTGAGATGGACCGGGTCTGTGCTGGGTTTTTGCATTTACGCATCTTGAATAAACGGCTGTAATCAGGGTGAACGGGCAAGTTAAAATAACAACAGAACACAGTCTGGGTCAGCCCGAGCCACGCTGTAGTCCTGATCCCAATACAACTGGAACAAACAAAACCTGATCAGTGAAATCCTCCCAATATTTTGTTGGGTTCTCCAGCAGATGTCACATTTATTAGACTTTCGGGGTCGACTCGTTTGCTTCACACCTGCCTCGGCCCGGCCTTAATTGTGACCGGGCTTTCCCATCAGAAGGTTCTTATGTCTCAGAGCAGGAGCAGACCGGAGCACCGAGGTCAGAACACTAATTGAAAATGCCAAATGCTGATCCTTCAATTACTTTGAACATGGACTCTGTCTGTCTGCCCGCCCTGCACCCCCAACCTTCACCCCCACCCCCGACCCTCCATATGTGATCTCCGGGCCTCGCTCTCGCACTTGTCCGGCCCATTGTTAGCGGTGGCGCTCGCCCCCCCAGACGCCCCCCCACCCCCCTCCCAGTGACCTGAGGACGCGTCCCATGGATGACTAGGGGCACGGGGTCAAGACTCGGGCGGACATAAATCTGTGGCCTCACCATCCATCCCCCGACTCCCCCGACCATCCACTCCCCCCCCCACCCTATCTACAACACACACACACACACGCACAGGTCCAGCTAACAATAGGCCCTCTCCATCTGGGTTGTAAATAATGATGATATTGTGCTGGTGAATGGTGTCCTGTGTCCAGGCGATAAGCACAATATAGTTATAGCAATATGGGGGGGTGAGGGGAGCGGGGGGGCATTGTCCATTATCTGTGACATGGCTTACCCATCCTGTGTGTGTGTGAGTGTGTATATGTGTGTGTGTGTGTATGTGTGTGTGTGTGTGTGTGTGTGTGTGCGACACACTCTTAATTATTAATGCCCGAGCTCTCACCAATTTTCCTCTTTCATCTCTTCTTTTTCTCCAATCCCCTCCCAAACACACACTCTCCCCCCTCCTCCCTCCCACCCGGCTGACGCCTCACCTCGTCCTCCGTATTATTGCTTTTGTTCTCCCCTCTCTCTCGCCTGGCGTTGTGTACGTTCTGGGATTTCCATTGTTCTCTAATATCCCCTCGTCTTCCTCGTTCCTTCCTCGTCATTAATTATCCCCGTGCCACCACAATGGGATGTTTAGCCTCATTTGCATGTTGCTTTTTTTATGCTGTTGACGATCAATTAGCCTGTGATGATAAAATCAGACTTGGTAAACGCAGGACAGGCTGTGATGTAGTGAGAGTGGGAGGAGTCAGCTGGTCGGGCAGGGTGAATGGCGGTCTTGCGAAAGTATCTGATACTTCCGATCGGCACAGTTGTTGCCTCTGCCAGGTTTCCTCATCGCGCTTCCTGACGCTGTTTTGAAGTCACCTTCAAAAAGAAAACTTTGAGGGATTGTAGAAGATTAAAGATCTCAGTACGCTTCAAATAAACAAGGTTGTACGAGCTGCCGTCAAACATCGTCTGAAGGCAAAACTGTTCTGACGGTCGATCCTGAAAAGCAGGATGAGAAGCCGATCCAACCAATCAGTGAAGCGTATTAATGGGGAGAACTTTCAGACGGTGACACATCAAACCGCCATCAAAGAACTGGCGCCAACTTCACGTCGACTGCATCTTCACCCAAAACACCTGAACACGCCGCGAAGACCTTGGCCGACGGGCAACAACCTTCTTTGCTTGTGTGAAAGGAAATAATTCTCCACAGCACCACCGTAGAGACCCTGACCTCCACCCGCCTGGGACTCCATCACGTGTACTCCTGAGTCGGTTGGAGCGGTTGCTCTTGATCGTCTCATCTTGCTTCGATTGAATCAGGGTTTTAATCCATCCTGTAGCTTTGTGGTTGTCATAAAAACTTTAATTTGTTCTTTAGACGTCATGACACAAACGGTCCTAGTTCCTCTCTAGTGAAAGTCTTCTCAGCCTCGGCAAAGACGCTGAATTAACGTGGGATGACTCTGACTCACGATGGCGAGCGGTGATGTAGCTATCCGGCCGTCTTATCGTTGCTTTTTCTGTTTTACTTTATAATATTTTGAAATGTTGTTGACTTCTGTCCATTTAATCACAGACACAATCCAAAACGCTAAAGGTTTTGGACGGGATGCAGTGATGAGGAGACGTCAGCTTTACACATCTTACCATTTTATTAATATCAGGCACACTGAACACTCTCTTTAATTATAACACATCTTCAGTTATACACACATATATCCCAGTTAGTAAAAGTATAAGAAACACAAGCTCTCAGCTGGAATCATTAAAGATATATTCTGTAAAGTTTAACGTAATTAAAACAGAACTTTCAAACGGTGATTGAGGAAACTTCTCAAACCCATTTCAGAGCTCCGTGAGGCAAACAGTCATTAAAACAATGTGAGATAAAGAGTTGAGAGTCGGGGAGTGCAGGGTGGGGTTTTGGTTCAGCAGCTCTGACAGAGTTTGTTTAACATACACGGAGCGCTGAGGAGAATCTTATTAGTGTAATAAATTCAGGCAGCCGGGCGGACGTCCTCCCTCGTGTGTCACATTGGTTTGAAGGGAGTCGGAGCAGATGTCGCTCTTTTCTCCCCCCCCTTTTTTTTCTCCCCTTTCAATGGAAAATCTCCATATCATCATTTTCTTTTTGTTAACCTCCCTCCTCCTCCTCCTCCTCCTCCTCCTCCTCCTCCTCCTCCTCCTCCTCCTCACATCAGTATCTCCTCAGTTTCGACGCCTCTCCATCTATCTGACGACTCTGCTTCTTTTCCGTCATCCCTCTTTTTCTCCAGCTCAGGCACAGTAGGGGATCTGAGACACACACACACACACACACACACACACACACACACACACACACACACACAGTGATGGTTGTCATTCATTGATGTTGCAGGCGTTCGTGCATCTGGCCGGTGTCAGTGTGAGAGATGTCACCAGTGCGTCATTGTCATTAATGTTGGGCTGATGTTCCCACAGTGAAGCTCGTGACAGGCTGACAGAGAACACACACACACACACACACGCACACACACACACACACAGATGAAGGAACAGATGGAGACAGAAATAGGTGAATTTAATATAAATTTTATGGATTCATTTCATTTACAAATTTAGAACCGTATTGAATCAAGCAGATCTTGGAGAAAAACAACAAAAAAGAATACAGTTTCCGAAAGCAAAAGCATAAATGTCCAAACTCCTGGTTCTGTTTCTGTCTTCAGAACCTAAAGATCCTCAGTGTTCCATCAGATGACACAGATTTTACCAAGATAGATAACAGCCTGCAGATTATTATTTTTTTAATTTTATAGATTAACAGATCAGTTCGTCTTCAGTTATTTCAGTTTCGGTTGACTGCAGAGAGAACAGCAGGTGGTGTCGCCCCGCTTTACATCCCAGAACAGAACCGTCATACAAGCATCCTTGACGTTGGTGTGGATGTTTAGGCAACACAACCACTAGAGGGCGCCGCTCAGAGTCATTGGACGTCCATTTTTCCATCGCTACCGTCCGACTCTCTGTGCCCGGGGGAACAACCGTCATACAGATGTTCAAAACGTCGTCCTCTCGTCTCGCGGTCGCTGTCACTGCCCCCTCATGACTAACGCCGGTGCTGATCCGTTTACCTGCATCTTTAAGCTTTCAGAAAATGTGCACAAACAGAAGGCCCCGTCTATATGCTTATCTAACGTTGAGTATAAATGATCCTAAAGGCAAGTCTTGATGCTTGGCAGTCTCCAGGCAGTTATTCCAGGCTAACAGAAGATCCGGTCCCTTTCTGCATGAATGGGCAGAGAGCCATTAGTTCACTGTTAACGGTCACCGGGGCGTAAAACTGCATGTATAGAATCACCCGTCCAGTTCGGTTAAAACAGCTCAAACAGTTTGGTGACTTCCCTCCACAGGTTTCATCTCTGCTGACCTGACGCCTTCAGCTCGTCCCACCAGAGCACTCGAACAAATCCAGATTAAATGTTTGTGTTGAAAATTCAGTTGAAACTCGTCGTGAACCTCGACTGAGCGCTCGTGTCGGAGCAGCCGACACATGCAGGCGTCCTTCAGGGGCGAGCGAGGCAGGATGGTTGTCACACAGCCACCATCTTTACATTTGTCTTTTCTCCTGATGATCATATGAAGATAAACTGAGCAGCTCAATCATCTCTGATTACAGGAGGTGTGATTCAAACATGAAGGTTTTTATCTTATTCCTGCACGTTACAGTTTAAGCTTTCAGGGGTTTTAAGGTAAGAAGTTGAAAATACTTTGATCAACTGAGGAACCAGTTTGTGTTAAGACGTCTTCAGACTGAAGTAAAAATGACTTCAATCAGGTAGAATAAACAGCCCGAAGGACGTGTATCCTGAAGCCTTCAGCCAGTTAAACAGCGACATTCCTAAAGTGTGAAAGTGGTCCACGATGTACAGCTCCGTGATGGTGGACAGATTCCAGAGTCATTTTCGCCTCTCAAAGAAACATTTCAGCTGTGAAGCACTGTAACATGTGCACCCTGCGCTCTCCGGCTCTAATCTAATTACACCCAGTTCTGACCTTTCTTTCTTTTTCTTTTTTTTTTTTTTTTGCAGCTCATGTGTGATCTCTTCACGGCTGTCTGGACGGGCAAAGAATCTGAGCCCGTGTGGTTCCTTCCAGTTTAGACAGCCATGAAAAGATCAGATATGTGCCATAAAGAGACCTGCCAACGTCAGTTTGGACCCGTGGAGCGTGCACGGGGCCGAAACACTCGTCACCGAGTTTGAAAAAGTTCAACCTGACGGAGGAAAACCTTCCTGCTGCTTCACGCTGCAGGTCGGGACTCCGAAACATTTCTGCCTTTACAAGTTTAAACATGGAAACACTCAGGAATAACTTCTGTTTCTCTTCATGTCAACTCTGGGATCGGATTGTGTTTTTTTTAAAGATTTGTACACAAAAGCGTTTTGGGAGAAA
>NC_051049.1:1361432-1383316 GCF_904848185.1 Acanthopagrus latus
CTTGTGATCGAATCTCAGATTTTTTTACACAAAGAAATATAGAACTTAACATCTGCCGGATTTACAAGAAGGCCTTAATAATTAAAATGTTCATATAGACATCATTTAATACAGTTCCTTAAGTTTCTCCTAATTCAGCAACTCACAATATTGAGTGATTTCATTAGGAGTCTGGTGAATTCCCCCCTCTTCACTGTTCACGTCAGCTGTAGTTCAAATCATCATATTGTTGTAAAATGTTTGACTGATTTACAGCAGGAACCTCTCTAAAGTCTTTAAAAAGCAGTACGACATTCAGAAAGGCTGCTGGGGATGTAAATGACACACAGAAGGGTCCTTTCAGGTTTTTGGAGACATGAAATATTAATGGACAGACGTGAGCAGCTGAGGCCGTCCGGCCCCCGTGTCTCTGTCTCCGGTTTACATTCATCTTTTTTAATTTGTGCTCAGGATTTGTGGATGTCACTGTCGGCCCGAGTCGCGGCTGTAATTATTCAGCAGACAACACGTGGGTGACAGCGTGGCCTAGATTAGAGTGAAGTATACGTACAGTACAGACAAAGAGCAAGACGACACGGAGAGAGAGACCGAATGTATGTCAGAGAGAGGGGGAGGACGGAACACAGACGGGCCTCTCAGTCTGTGAGATCTCTGTATCTGCTTCATCTCCTCGTCCACATGTAGCCTCTCGGCCCGACTGGCTCGCTGGCTCAGTAAAATGTCCGGGGCTTAATTACTGTAACAGCTGGCCAATGGTAAAGCAGGATGAGGTGTTGACCCTGTGTCACTTCTGCGTCTTCTTTTAATTTGACACCAGAGCAGCCAGCAGGAGAATCAGGTCACAGGACCAGATTGACTGAACGGACTTTAGAGTTGGTGAACGTTTTGTTTCCGCAGCCGAGACTTTAAGGGAGGAGAGAGTCCACCTCTCCTCGTCCAGCTGCGGTGGAGACGAGACTGTTGTTTGCTGTTTGTTGTCCCATTCGTCCACTTCATTCTCCTGCAGCCGCGATCGTCTCAAACTCCGCTTTCCTTTGATTCAGGCCTGTTATGGTACGTTTGCTGATGTGCTCATGTGTTGGTGAATCGCTAGCGTTCCTCTGACGACATTTGAGACTCGGCGTCGCTGCGCCTCATGTCAGCCTGTAGAGCTCCGGCGGTGTGCAGGTGGTGAAGCAGAGCTCTTGTGTGTTTGATGATGTGAAGTTATGAATGAATGGCGAGCGTTATCAGAAGGCGTCGTGATGTTGGCATGTTGGAAATGTCCGGAGGCGTCTGTGCATATAACTCGATGAGTCCTGGTGTCGTATGAGGGTCTTGATGGGTTCTCCTGGTTCATATCGGGAGATTTGAACCACTGCCCATCGTAACTCTGCTCTGAGGGGAAACCGTAAAGCACCTGAACACTAACATGAGTTTGTATCAAAACATGAAGATGAGGTTGGTTTCACTTCACTTCAAAGTGGATTCAGAGAGACGGACGACCTGCAGACGGAGCAGCAGCTCTGAACCTGAAGGTCTTAATCAGACTAAGTGAGGAGACACTTAAAACCTCATTACAATTAAACGCCTACTGAAGCGGCTCTCATTAGCTCAGCTCGCCGTGTTTGTCAGTGTGTTGTTGCCTGTGTTTCACATTCATTCTTCTGTGTACTAGTTGCACTATTAAATGTGCATTAATGTGAACCAGGAGAGCAAACTCACCTGGATTAACTCCACCGTCGTCCTTTGAGGGACTCTCCTCCGTCTCTGCTGTCCTGATGTGAACCGGGGAGGGAATCCAGGCCAGCTCGGGGCTTTCTCCAGGCAGAATAGGACATTGGTTCTGTAGTCTTTTCATAGAAGGGCGCACAGTGAGGCTCTGACGTTGCCCTGTTAACTTTTATGGAGAGCTTATGTAACGGGACTCGCTGCTCGAGTGGATCGCTGCATTATGCCGACAGCTAAATGGTCCATTTACTGCTCGGCAGCTCTGCCCTCTTTTCTTACACTCACTTGAGTTTTTAGGTGTTTTTTTTTTTTCTGAAAACAACACGACACAATCTGATTCTCTTAACTAAGAAGGGTAATTATTTATCAGAGGTGCAGAGGGAAGCTGTAATCATTCATCCAGTATAGATACAACATGTATTTACCTCTCGGCACCCTGACGAGAGCTGAATATCCTCGTTTCCTCCTGAAGCCCAGATTCTGCCGTCTTTCTCCGTATCTGACACAGTTCAACGCTTCATTTCCTCGACAATGTCTCGACCTGTGAGTCGACTGTACGTGAATGTCTAAAGAACTGATATAATATGGAGACTTTCTTCACGTGTCGTCTTCAAAAAGCAGCAGGATCCAAAATAGCTTTAGCAGCTCCTGTGAGCAGTTATATTAATGTTAATATTGACGTTTGCACTAAAACTTTTCTTGCTTCTGAGTTTTACTTCCTGGTGATGTTTCCACCTGAATGGTTGCAGCAGAGTTTCTCTCACTCCTAACTTTAAATGGTGACTTCAAGGATTTTTTTTAGAGCACTTTTCTTTCTCAGGGAGAGTTGCACAAAGATAATTCCTCCATGGATCGTTATTAATAAGAAAGAGTCACAATAAGCTGATGGACGTCTCTTTTATATTGTTTCTCGTCACTGTAATACCACAAGCTTTATTGATCTCTCTTGTCACAGAAGCTTGAAGCTCTGCTGTGTAGGGTGAGGAAGCATCGTGGTTTGTCTTTAACTTCCTGTTTCGTCGCCATGATCAGGGATGAAAACGTCCCCAGTTTTCCTTTCAGATACCTGCTGCTGCGACTCGAGCTGCGGTCGCCTCGTTAGCTCCTAATAACTCTTTGTTCAGCGCGTGCAAGAACTGAGATTCGCTCTCGGCCTGTTTGCACTTCGGTCAAATCCGCACAACTGCTCTTGTGTGTTTTCTTGCTCTGTTAGGTTATTTTTAAATGGCTGCTGTGCTGCAGGGTTGAGGGGAAGAAGGGGGAGCTGAGGTGAAAGACACGATAGAAAAGAGAGATGTTGTGCCTCTCAGCTGTTTCCACATTACCAAGCAGTCCTTTCTGTCCACAGTCCCCCTCCTGCTCCACCCTGCACTGCCTCTAATCTAATATGTATTGTATCACAATAGGATCACACTGTGCTCCCTGAGCGCTCACACACACACACACACACACACACACACACACACACACACACACACACACACACACACTCCTGACTTGAACAAGCAGCCTCAGTGTCGCGCCTGACACCAGCGGTCCTGTTTGTGTCGGTGCTAAAAGTAACGTCGGGTCATTTCAGCCGTGCCGTCAGAGATTCACGGTCCTGCTGCTGCTCCACCATAAAGGACCTTTGATGACATTTGATGAGCAATGAGGTCATAGAGGCAACATAAAAAATTCATGATCAAGAGGTTTCGTGGGAAGGTTTCACCTCTGATCGGCGCAGCAGGAGCCGGGGCGTTCGGTGATGGAGGAGGGGGACGTGGGCGCGCTGCTGTTTTATCTCGGTCTCTGGCCGTCACAATGATTTCCATCAGACGCTCAGTTTGGCACGCCGGAGTTAACTCTTCGCACGGACCGGGCCGAGCCACAGGCTGTCAGCACACAGCCTGTACGGGCCGGTACAGCAGGCCAGACGTGACTCTGAGGGGGAAATATGTGAGAATATTTAGGTTCAAAGCATTAAGAAGATGAACTGCGCTGCTACTTAGAAACCAGAAAACATATAAACTCTTGGCTGGTGTCTGCTCTGATCTCAGCAGCTGCAGACCTGTTGGCACTGCCACCGTCCATCTTGTTTACCCAGCATGCTCCTCTTTACTTTTACTTTCTGCCAGCAGCAAATCCCTCGTTTCCGCCCCGGGTGGAGGTGGAGGTGGAGGTGGAGGTGGAGGTGGAGGTGGAGGTGGGCGTTGGATTCCTGTCATGTCAGCCGCTGTCGCTCAGTTTGGCTCGCCCCGATGTGTTTCATTTAGTTTAGTGTGAGCTGAAATACAGTAACTGTGTGTGTGTGTGTGTGTGTGTGTGTGTGTGTGTGTGTGTGGTGACCCTCCACCTTTGTCCTCTCAGCAGGCAGTCTGTGTGTGTGTGTGTGTGTGTGTGTGTGTGTGTGTGTGACAAACACTAGCTCTGTCTTTCCTTTTGGCTCTCAGTTTGAATCTGTTTGTACACCTGCCACAGATTTCCCTCACCACACACACACACACACCCACACACACACACACACACACACACACACACACACACACACACACAAACTCGCACACACAAACAACCTGTAAGTGCTGCTGCTGCTTCTCTTACCATGCGCTGTTCTGACTTTTTTCACGCCGCCATCACATCCAACTCATCATCTTCAGACTCAGTTCTAAATAAAAACAGTCGAACAGAACGAGTTTTTGATCTGTTGAGTTTCTGATGCCGCTGAGGGTTTAAGTCCCTGCAGCCACAGGTTTCAGCTCCTCCTCATCATGCTTTGTACTTCCTAATAATCAATGAATAAAATTCAGGTTTTCTTAAATATATACATATACATACAGGTTACATCAGAATTACCAAGTACAGTAGATGATGACAAATACTTTCTGTTATTATTTAAGTTGAACAAGTTTTGACATCTTTAAATTATTAGTCTTCCTCACTTGGTGATTTTGTTGCGGCCTCGTAGGTGTCGTTGACTCAGCAGAGTTGAGGGTTGTAATGTAAGTGAAGCAGGAAACGAGGAGTTCCACCTTTGTGCTGCCTCACCGACAGTGCCCACAGTATTCTGCTGGATGAAGGTTGGACCTGCAACCAAACAGCGTTGAAGATGTCGTATTGTTGTCGTATCAGAGTCTTTGTGTCGTACAGATGAAGCTTTGGTCGCTGCTCGGCTGGTTCGAACCCTCGCCCCGGTTCTGTCTTATTCTGTGACCCTCCTCAGATAACAGGAGTCAGAGGAGAGAGGTGGAGCAGGGGATGATGGGAGGTCGTCCTCCTGACTGATGATCTGTACCAGAGATCAGATAAGGAGTGTTTGTTCTCCGCTGTAATCTCGTCCAGGGCCGCTGCGCCTCGGTGCTGCTGTCTCTCTCAGGCCGCCGCCATTGTTCGCTCGCTGTTGATAAAAAAAAAAAAACGAGGCCTCATAGGACTGAATGGGACACACACACACACACACACACACACACACAGACACACACACACATTGTGCATTTATTTGCATTTGTTAAGCTTTTACAGTTTTTCTCGATTGTTTACACGCAAAAACTGCTACTTGAGACACAATGACCACAACATGTAACTCATGCACCAACCAATGAACCAACTCTGCTAAACTACAAGCACAATTCCTGCTTTACACTCAAATTGCAGTTCTAAAACACACTTTTTTCAAAACACTACACACAATTCTCTGCATTTGGCACAATTTTCATGGAGAAAATCTTTTGTTTTCACAAGGAACACACTGTCATTCAAAATTCTAAAGTCAATTGCCCTTCTATGCACACTGACTCATCACATGGTCAAACACCCGTCACACAGTTTGACAATTAGCAGTCAGAGCTTTAGCATAAAAGGCCAACAGGTGAGCTCTTCTGCTTTGGAGCAATGGATGCCAACACTGGAAACAGAGGCAGAGCCAGAGGAGTGAGAGTAATGAGAATAGGTAAGAAATCTACTCTCACTAGAAAATTGCAGTACTGCATATCAATACAGTACTCAGTGAGTACAGTAGTACAGTGTTGCCTGTGGACTGTTCTGTTGACTGTAAAAATAAAGTACGTTTCAAGTATTTGGGAAATGTATTCCTACTTTGTATTCCTACACAGTATTTACAGTATTTTACTATTTGTATTGCAGAACTGAAAGATTACCAACACAAGGTGGATAAAATATATTTGTTACCGCGTATTTGTGTGTCCTGAGTATAAAAACAATATTCTCAAATATTTTACAACACAGTCATGTATGAGCTGTCTGTAGTAAGTGTAACACTGAACAAAAATAAGGCCTAAGTCATTATGATCAATGATCAATCATTTGATGGTTTGTGTGTGCCATTTGAAAACAAAATACCATTTTGAGAAGAAATAAGATTGTTTTGAATGTAAAGTTTCAGGGGTTTTGCCCATTGTGTGTGTGATTTTTGATTAGTGTGTAGAGTTCTGAGAGTATGAGGCATGCTTTCAGAAAATGTGTGTAAACAATCGAGAAAAACTGTATCAGGCTTTATTCCACCATTATTTTGCGCTTCTAGCCAATCTGACGTTCTTAACTTCTTAACGTTACTGTAAGTCATTTTTGTTACGTGTTCGATTGTGTTCTGGATTTTGGGAGGAACTTTAAAATTCTTTTTTCATCTATTTGAATTCATTTCTGTCCCTTACAGACCTGAAACTTTGACTGAATCCATTACAGCCGCCCTTTTCATTCTTACATTTCCTTTCAAGTTAATCTGCTCAGAAGGTGTAATTACCACGCAGAGGACAAACGACCGCCGCCACAAAAGAGCAGAGAAAAATACTGACTTTGATTCTGCTCAAAGTGAAAAACCTGTGGTGAGGTGACCAGAGACCATCTGTAACAACTTTAACAAAAGCAACGCAGCACCTTCGTTCACACCGTTATGATCCATCAGCCCATTCACACTCGGGTTAATCAATACAGTTCTGAATCAGGACACATCGGCGATCGCTTCTCGCTTCTTGCTTCTTTCTGTGTGTTTGCACATCCGCAGACACAGAAGTCACAAACAACAGTTACTTTTTCATCTCTTTAACTTCAGTCTCTCTTTCAAACGAGGTTGAAGCTGCTTGGCAGAGACGGAGAGAAAGATTTCAACAGTCCTGAACATCAACACACGTCACAGCATCGCATCTGAGAGAGACAGCGAGTTAACTCAGGCGCTGTGATCGTACCGCGGCCGAACCGAGCCAGAGGCAGTAAATACTCATGACTACTGCAGGGTGAACTGACCGGAGAGTAAAAGCCCGATGGGAACACACTCAACATTGCACACAAAAGCCAGATGTTAGCTAATGAGGGCGTCAGAAGGATTCATGACTAGTGTGAAAGGTTGATTATTGGTCCTCTGGTCCAGTAGAAGTCCGGGGTGTTCGGGTCGTGTTCTGTCTGTATCAGTGACGTCAGTGTTAATGTCACTGTTATATATTTATTCTGGCGATTAGCTTGAGACAGATATAAACGTCCTTTAAGCAGAGGCAGGAAAGAGTTAAATGTTTCCCAGAGGTCTGCCTGACTCGGCTCGACCGGTTGCCGGCCTTGCAGCCTGCTCTGCCTTGGCTCTCTATGCCCATCCGACCGCCTGTCTGTCCGACCGCCTGTCTGTCCGACCGCCTGTCTGTCCGACCGCCTGTCTGTCTGAGTGGCTGCCTGACTGTGCTGCTGCATGAATAATGCATGACGCCATGGTGCCCCTGCTGCCTTGACAACAGTGGAGAGCGAGGAGAGGGCGAGGGACGGGGGGAGGTCTGTGTGGGCAGAGAGCAAATATAGAAAAGACAAAAAGGGGGAGAGGAGGAGGAAGAGCGAGGAGGAGGGCAGGGAGGATGGTGCTTGGGGGATCTGATCAAAACTGAAACAATGGAACATGTAGGGCAGAGCAAAAGAGGAAGATATGAGGAGGGGAGTAATGAGGAATACTTTATTTAGGGCAGAGGAATGGAGACGAGATGAGAAGCAAAAAATAGAGGAGACATCAGAGGAGCAGGAGAAAGAGAAACGAGGGAGGAGGAAGAGACAGAGAGAGAGAGAGCAGAGAGAGAGAGAGAGAGAGAGAGAGAGAGAGGAGAGAGAGATGAGACAGAGAGAGAGAGAGACAGAGAGAGAGAGAGACAGAGAGAGAGAGAGAGATGAGAGAGAGAGAGACAGAGAGATGAGAGACAGAGAGAGACAGAGGAGAGAGAGAGACAGAGAGAGAGAGAGAGAGACGATGTGAGAGAGAGAGAGAGAGGAGACGAGAGAGAGAGAGAGAGAGACAGAGACGAGAGAGACAGAGAGAGAGAGAGAGAGAGAGAGACAGAGAGAGAGAGAGGAGAGAGAGGGAGAGAGAGAGAGGACACAGAGAGAGAGACAGAGAGAGAGAGAGAGAGAGAGACAGAGAGAGAGACAGAGAGAGAGAGAGAGAGAGAGACAGAGAGAGAGAGAGAGAGAGACAGAGAGAGAGACAGAGAGACAGAGAGACAGAGAGAGAGAGAGACAGAGAGAGACAGAGAGAGAGAGAGAGAGAGACAGAGAGAGAGAGAGAGAGAGAGAGAGAGACAGAGAGAGAGAGACAGAGAGAGAGAGAGAGAGAGAGACATAGAGAGAGAGAGAGAGAGAGAGAGAGAGAGAGAGAGAGAGAGAGAGAGAGAGAGAGAGAGAGAGAGACAGAGAGAGAGAGAGAGAGAGAGAGAGAGAGAGAGAGAGAGAGACAGAGAGAGAGAGAGAGAGAGAGACAGAGAGACAGAGAGACAGAGAGAGAAGAGAGAGACAGAGAGAGAGAGGAGGGACAGAGAGACAGAGAGAGAGAGAGAGAGAGAGAGAGAGACAGAGAGAGAGAGAGAGAGAGAGAGAGGCGGCTCAGCAGTTTCTGGATGCAGGCCTGCAGCAGCAGCAAACCTGTTTCACAGTGTCACCACAGTGTTGCATCATGGGATCAGGACCGGAGGGGCGCTCACATTACAGGATGACATCACCCAGCTACCGAGTCAGCTCTTGTTGTCTGCTTGCTCGGTTCTGACTGTCTGTCTGTCTGTTGTCTGTCTGTCTGTCTGTCTGTTGTCTGTCTGTCTGTCTGTTGTCTGTTCTGTTGTCTGTCTGTCTGTCTGTCTGTTGTCTGTCTCGTCTGTCTGTTGTCATGTCTGTTGTCTGTCCACTCGTCTCACAACGAGCCAGATCGACATAAATGGAGAGAGGAAAAAAAAAGATGCAGATGCTCATGGAGAGTTTCATCCTCGTGTGCCAGCATGATATTGCAATCTGAAAAAAGAGAGACGAGGAGGAGGGGGGTTTGTAGTTGAGTCCTGTGTGTGTGTGTGTGTGTGTGTGTGTGTGTGTGTGTGTGTGTGTCTCCTGCCCTCCCCGTCCTGTCTGCTATAAAGCCTGTATCCCCGTCCGTCCTCTCTGACTGTCCGCTGCATCCAGAACCAGAGCCGGAGCGGGTTGAGAGTGAAGCCATCGTCGCTATTTTTGACCGCAACAGCAAAAATCCATTTCACTGCAACAGCAACGAGCATATTTTTAGTCCTTTTAACACCAGAATATGCTCACAAGAGACATTTTCTATTCCTCTCTCACTCTTTTTTTCATTTCCTCTCCCTGTCCAGTTTAAATCTGGTGTTTTCAGTCTCGCCTTCATTTCAATCCTGTTACTGTAAACTCTATCATTATTTCCCGTGTGGCTGCTCCAGAGCTCCATCCACAGTCCCTGGGCACATATAGTATAAAAAATGATGTTCTGAATTTAAATTGAGCAAAGTAATCACACATCACGGCCGCGTGCTGAAATGGATTTTGTCATTTACATTCTTGCCTTCATCACACTCAGTCCCTGTCCTGTCGTCACGTCCCTCCTGACCTGTTCCAGAGTCTCCATTCAAAGTCTGTGGATAAGCAGAAACGCACACACACATATATATCAAACTTCATGCCCCTGTAGGTCCAGTATTATTAAACCTAATGCACACATACATCTGTATACTTACATTTAATACACACATTTGTACTAAAGGAAAAACAGACATTTTAAGTGGACGTACATCAGCAGTGGAAGCAAGTAGGTCGGTGGCTCGATTAATAAGTATTGTTTGGTAAGGTACTGAAGTACAAGTTGCTCACAGTGGCTTTCCATTTGTCTGTGAGTGCGTGTTAATAGAAATATCGTGGCTAGCGAGCGCTGTGTCTGTATTTGTGCTCTGTGTTTTTAGCTGTAGTGACCATTTACTCCCATTGTCTTTGTTTTCTGTCGTCATGTAGCAACAACTTTGAGAATATTTCCACCTGCCATAAACAAATCAGATGGATCAAGTTGTGAAACGCCTCTTTATTCTGATCCTGTTGCTCATCACATCTGTATTCTCCAGTTTCTTTCCATGAACCGTTTAAATGTGATTTTCTGAATGTAGGTGGAGCAAATAATCGTTGAATCCACGCACTAAATCGTTGCAGCATTTCATCCTGTAATGATTTGAGTATTTTCACACATCACAGACGTTTGAATGTGTGATTTCATAGTTTTGACTGGATGCATCATCCGTCCGTTTCACAGGCAGGTTGCAGGTCTGCAGGGTCCTGTGGGGTTTCTGATCTGATGTCAGCCATTATTTATTCAGGTATTTATTTAACTATACATTGAAAAGCATTATGGGTATCCAGTGTTTTCCTGCATAGTAACACTTAGATCAGCTGCTCTACAGTCGACCCCGGCAGCAGACACAGACACAGGCGTCTCCAGCAGGGTGTTTTAATCAATTAATATAAATCCTTTTAGTTGCTTTGATCAGTTACTTCTGCGTGTCCGCCCGCCGCAGTGTGACACAGACACTGTTTGCACCGGTGTAACTTTTTTTTTTTTTTTTTTTTACTCGTTCGATTTTGTGTGAGACAGGATCGCTCAGTGCCAGGAAAGGCAGTGGATCCACTGTGAATAGTAATGAGTCCACCGGTTCACTGGCAGGGGATAGACCGGGAGAGCCGAGGAAGAGGCGAGAGCTTCTCATTGGATTAGCTGAGCTGGAAAGTTTGAGACAGCGAAGCTAATCGGTGTGCTTGAGTTGGAGCGCACATGACTCGCGGCCAGCACACAGGCTCGCTAAGACCAAAGCAGCCGATGTAAATCCAATGTGCAGGCTCCAGCAGAGGCAGCCATGCATCAAACGGCCTGATCAGACCTGCTCCCTGTGATGTGAACTGCAGCCTGGCGTCTCCGTACATGATGTTTAAGCCTGGTATTACCCCCGGAGATGTTCAGTCACTCAGAAGAAATGTACTTAGCAGGGTTCTTCTGAGCTGCTTTGTTCTGGATGTGTAGCTCAGCTTTCTTTCTCACCTGGGAGCCACATTAATGTTCACAGGTTAACAGTGAGCTACTGAAATCATGAACAGGTTTAGAGGAGCCATGATGATATAACATGTTGGCAGTTAGTGCTTCTGCAAACCACAGATACATTTACATGTGTACACATCATAGTGTAGTAACATATGGAGATTTACAAACCTGCCATGTGT
This sequence comes from Acanthopagrus latus, assembly GCF_904848185.1. Lineage (NCBI taxonomy): Eukaryota > Metazoa > Chordata > Actinopteri > Spariformes > Sparidae > Acanthopagrus > Acanthopagrus latus. Next base: position 1,372,632 of record NC_051049.1, read on the forward strand.
GTGATCTTTTATTTCAGGAGGTGGAGTTAAAGATTAGACGGCTGCTGACCCACAGCTCAGTAAGCATGAAACCACTGGATATATTTAACAAGATCTCGGGACAATTTCCACAAAAACAGGTGTTTAATAGCAGCATGTCTGATGATGTCGTCTCGTCAAACAAATCCAGTTTCTATTTGTGGTCACAATCATGAGGACGGAGGTTCTGTACGGAGCTGGTGAAGCTGAAGGTCACAAAGTCCAGATTGCTTTTACTGAAAGTGATTCTGGATGAGAAATGAGCGTGTTAACATGCAAGAGGCCAGACTTTTATCTTATATTTTGTAATCTCATCCTGGATTCAGCTCTATATAAAGTCTGTCATTCCATTTCCTGTTTATGTTCAGTGTTATCTGCAGGAAGCGCTGAACATTTCCATCCTCACTCATATCAGCAGCAGCAGCAGCAGCATGAGGGGTTTCTGTCCTCCACAGTGTGTCTAGTGGACCATATGTAACACAAAATATGGCCTCTCTGCATGGATCTCCGCAGTGGCTCATCCCACTGACAGCATGATCGCCATGACTGCACACTCGCCGCACACTCATGCAGCTCTGTACCTGCATGAGGACGCTCGTCAGACACTCCTGCCTCCTGACACAACATCTAATCCTGATCCTGTGCCCCTGCAGAGTGAGCGACGGGCATCTGCTTGTGCTGTCACCTAACACACCTTTCTAGTGCATATTTTTTTCTACATTATTCCCCAAAATTGAGTTTTAAAGGCTGACGTAACGATGCTGGTTCAGAGTATGATGAAAGCTCATTTTACAGCCCCAGCAACAAAAAATCACACGCTGACAGTGATGAACAGTCTTTGACTTCAGAGACTATAAACTCATAATACCTACATATATAAATAAATCTGATTTAACTGAACATGAAATCAATAAAAATCTAAATAGGAAAAATAAATCAGTGCTGTTCGTCCCTGCATCAGCCAATACCGAAGTTGTGTCGATACCTCGCTGAGCTGATGAAATTGGTCGACCTGTACTGTGTTTGGTATCTTCGTCTGCTTGCAGAACATGAGATCTGCAAAGATCATTTTCCTGGCTTGTATTTGTTAATGTTTCCGTTCTGACGAGCAACAGTAGCACTGAACAACCGAGAGAACAGAAGGCGTGGACCGTCTCAGTCAGTCCAGCTCGTATCGTGGCAGTGATGTAGGCGGATGCTCGTTACCCTGCGCCCTCGAACACAAAAAACGCTTATGCATAAATCTTATAAAAAAGTACGGCGCCATATTATGCAACCATTCTGAGTGTGTGTGTGTGTGTTTGCTATTCACAGACCCCACTCCATCGTTGTCTATGTTTAGCAGCCGATTCGTGTCCACAGTTGAATTGTACATTTCCACTCCAGTTATAAACAGCCAGCAGACGAAATCTGAAAAGCGCTGAGGGCCGCAGATAATAAGCACAGAAACAGAGCAGGCAGTGAGTCGTCACCGCACAGTCAAACATCCCGCCCCCCCACGCACTCCGATATTTATGGACTGTTGTGTCTAAATCCACGAGACGTCCCGACCCAAAACTTAAGGACAAATGGGACTCCTCCGTCTGTCTCTCCAGCATCGTTTGCTTCGGTCTAGCTGCTGCAGCCGGGCAGATTAGGATCTTTCCTCCCCCTCTCCTTCCATCCATCCTTCCTTCCTTCAGTCTGCTGCTTCTGTTCCTCTCCGGACAGCAGAAGCTCAACCTGCAGACAAAACAGAGAAGGTTTAATGCAGATGCTCTGTGGCTGATAGATGGTACAGTAGTACAGTAGTACTCCCTGACACCGGGAACATGTCAGGGAGATATACAACTCTGCTGTGTCTCTTTCTGAATCGCTGCTTTGTTACAGCACACACACAAAGTCACACAGATACATGTACACTCAGGGGACCAGTTAACCTGTGAAACACAAAACTGCATGTATGCTCATTTATAAGACACATGCAGTGGAAGACAACCAAAAGTTTACTAAGTAAAAAAATCTACACTGTCCACTCCCAAGATTCCTCTGTCATCTCTCTTACAAAACCAAGGTTGTGTAACAAAATGCAGTGTTGTTGTGTAATGCAGATAAGCTGTGGTTCACAGGTGCCGGAGGGTCATGATAGCTCCATTCAGCCGTGTCAGCGTGCGCGGCTTCCTCACAAGCGTCTGGCTTTTGTATCTCACCTCACAAAGTACAATGCTGCTAATAAAAGAGCGCTCGAGTTAAATAATTGTGTGCTGCGGTTGCAGAAAATGACAGCCAGTGTTTTGATGTGGGGTTTGAAGCTCGTGCTTGGGACACAGGTGGTGGGTGACCTTAAGAAAGATAAAACACACACACACACACACTCATGTAGAGACTTTCACAGATTACATGGAGTTTACTGGACTGCTTGTCCTTCCAGCAACAGCAGCAGTTGAAGTGGACTCAGACTGATTTCAGGTCGTGTTTAGACATCAGTTTTATCTGATGCTGTACGAGTGTAACTGACAGACGAAACCCTGATAGATGAACAGGTGCGTCCGCAGGTTCAAACAAATGCCTCACGGCCAACCAGTGTTCAAACCACTTTATTTTAAATCCTTGGAAAGACACCCGTCACTTCCTGATTGTTAGGCCGGAGCTCCGTTTGATAGAACCGTGCAGCCATAACGTGTTCGAGGTTTCATACGTCATACGTGAGGTGAGCTGCATCCAGGCTGGTCAGATTCATGTGTTGAACGGGCAGATGCAAGATATGTTATGATACAGCACAAAATGTATTCAGGGGAATATTTTATAGAAAAATCAAAGTCGGAGCCTCAATGATTAAAAAATCATGTGTGCATGGATTTGTGCTTCCCTGCTGTATTTAACTCAGTAGGTGGCATATGATATGAGCTTCCAGGCGGCGCCTTTGTCTGTGCTAAAAGCCCCTTAAAAAGAGACATTGTTAGCGCCTCGCTGGACGTTTCGGTCTCTATGGCGACAGAAATGGCAAACTCAACACCTGATTCCCAGGAGCTCACCTGGGCTTCTCGCTCTCATGCACGCATGCAGATTCTCTTCTTGTTAGACACACACACCTGCACACAACACACACACACACACACACAGGAAGAGGCATTTAGAAGTAAAATTGGCTTAACCACAAAGTAAACATAGGCAGAGACCTACATTTTGTGTTTTTCTTCAGTGAAAGAAGACTTTTGTCAGTAAAATGTGTGTGTGCATGTATCCAAAGTAGAGTAGTTTGAACAATGGTCCCTTCCTGCATGCTGAATAATTGATGTGTGAACCAGGAGGAGCACCAGATCTTGAGGTCAGTTTTCGTGGTGGACAAACTGTGTAATTAGATCGTCACCTGATGTCCTGCGGCCAAAAAGGACTTTATCCCATAACACTGTGAAAGAGCATCTGTAAAAACGTTTCTAAATTCTTGTGAGCATCACAACCCTCGAAACACGACTTGTTTCACTGTCACAAGTTTGAGCCATTCAGTCTAATAACATTTGGAAAATCCAGAAGAGCCGCACGAGTAAATTATTCAATCCTCGTTGAAAATTAGCAGGGCACTATACCAGAAGTTAGCCGGGTTGCTCAGCAGAAGTTAAAGGTCTTGTGCTCATTTTCTGTTGATGGATATTTCATGTGAGTGTTCAGGATGGAGCACCTATCGGGGGGACTAGAATTGGGGGATATCGTTAAAATTTCACCTACCGACAGCTCTGAAGTTCAACATTTAACTTGTCTGCTCAGTCCAAGTATGAAAAGAGATGTAAAAACAGTTTGTGCAGCTTAAGTCTTGTCATCAGAGTGAGGTTTCCAGTTTTGTTGCCAGTGTGTCTGCACGAGACACAAAAGGTGTTTAAACAACCATATCTGGCAACCTGAGAGGCCGCACAGAAGCACTGACCAGATGGAAACACTCTGGCTCAATCACAAAGCGTCCATCTCGCTCTCGAGCCGTGTTCGTTTCCTTCTGAAACTACGTCAAAACATGTTGGTCGAGACGATGGTGAGTGTGTTTGATAATAAAAAAGATGCATTTACATTTCTCTGTCGTCAAAATGTTGTTTCTAAGATTACACAGCAATGTATTAGGAAGATATTTGTGTATGACGTCTGAAGGCATATTAATCATATTAATCACCTCATTGTTTCAGCACTGGTGACCTGGTCCATCACTGAACTCCACTGCAGCTCCCACTCAACATGGCATTTAAGTGACTTTAATGAATGAACTGGTGATAATTAGGCACACCTTCATATTTTGTTTGTTGCTCTTCTTGGCTCGTGCAGGTTCATGCTGGTGACCGCAGCGCCGCACTGCTGACAGCTGATTCAGGTTCCACGAGTTATTCCAAAACGGCTGCCATTATTGCACTTTTGCTTTATCGCTTTGCCAACGTCTCTGCCTCCCGCCAAGCTGAGAAAGGTCATTTGACATTTCCTGACATTTTCTGCATATTTCTGTTTTTTTAATGCACAGATTTAAAAATGCGCCCAAAGCATGTGGACGAAAAATAATTGGAATTTTAAGTTTTTGTTTGGAGGCGTGGGAGGTGTGGATTCATATGCGACTGTGCTCCATATATGATTATGCATACGCTATGCAAATAGGCCACTTGATGCCACTCGGCTCTATTGTTGGGAAGGTTAAATGGGAGCAGTATGCTGATGGCCGGGGACAGCGCAGATTAATACTGCTGTTCCCATCATCCTCCTCCTCCGTCTGCCCCTCCTTCTTCCTCTCTCTTTCTCTTTTGTATGACGAGGGCAGAGTCAGTTCTGTGTCATTGTTAGGGATCCATCTGCCCTGGCCACACAACACACACACACACACACACACACAACACACAAGCGGCAGCAGCAATTAAACCTGTTTGACACACTTGACAGAGAGGAAGCTTTGGGGTGGTGTGTCCGGCTCGAGCCATCTGTGAAACAACCACCCACACATGATGGTGTGTGTGTGTGTGTGTTGTGTGTGTGTGTGTGTGTGTGTGTGTGTGTGTGTGTGTGTCGTGGTGTGTGTGTGTGTGTGCGTGTGTCTGCTGCATTAAATAGATTTCATTCACTGACATTCCCCCAGCAAGCGGTCCCTCCATCCTCCTCCTCTCCTTCTTTTCTTGTGATGGACAGACGAGACACACAAGTTTAGGGAGGGGATGGATGAACACACGGACGGATGGATGGATGGGTGGGTGGATGGATGGGTGGGTGGATGTAGAGGGAGGACAGACTGGATGGATGGCAGATTGGGAAGCAGACCTTTCATTTATTGTCGCTCCCTGAAGTAGGACACCAGGCAGACAGATAGATAGACAGAGCAGCTGTAATTACTGGTGGCAGCAGCCCCCATCTGAAGATATGTATTGATATTAGGCTGTTAACAGGAGATTACCATGTGAGTGACTGGGGTCCGGGCCAGTCTGGGGTCTCCACTGTGTGGCTTTGGGGGCAGCTGATTATGATAGTGCCATTGTTGATGAGGTTTTTTTTTTTAATCTTAATAGTGGTCTGTTTGCTGTTCTGGCACAGAAACAGAAGCAGAGAGAGGGAGGGATGAGATCATCGTTTTCTTTTTTGTTTCATCAAAAAATACCCAATTTTATGAAACAGTAAATCGGCTTAAACAGACTGTCTTCCCAATTATGTTTGCACACACAGAACACTGCAGAATATGCTTCTGCAGATAGAAAATAAAGGTCCAAAAGCAGACCTGTGGAAAAACCTTTTTGCACCACATGCAAAATAATTACAAGAACAGAAACCCATGAAAACATCCAGAGAGAATTAAGTCTGAAATGCAGCCGACCCAAAAAACCGAAACAGAGAGAGACACCAGAACTGGAGGCAGGCGTCATCAACCAGCAGGAGTGGCAAGAGTGAGAAATACATCTCAGTTTTTCTGTATTAAAACGTCTAAAAAACAGCTAGAATTTTGTTGTATAATGTTGAGACTCCTGGGAGTTTATTCTCCGGAGGGTCCGACTCTGCAGCGGACTCCCTCCTCCAGAGCCAAAACAATGAGACTGAAATACACTGAAGAACTAGTTTCGAGGGAGACTGTGGAGTTTGGTCATAATTATTTGTGTGTTTGTCACTGTGAGGACCCTGTATCCATTAACAAACTCATTTGAACTATTTTTAATGTGAAGATATTAATTACAGCAGCTTAAAAAATAGAATCTGACAAAAAGGAGCCCAACATGAAAGTCCTGAAACGGACCTGAACCCCACAGCCCTGTAAATCCATACTATCCATCTTAGCAGGTGTGTGTTTTGATGTGTATGTGTAGTAATCCCTGTATTACAGGCTTCCTTAAATACATGTTTGCCAGCACTCCAGCATCCCTAAGCTCATGTTTAAGCTTCCGTATCATTTACTGTAACTGTACTTACCTCGCTGTAGTCGGCTCAGTTTCACGTTGCAAATGGCTCCTTCTCCTCCGCTGGAGTTAAACAAGGCCACTGAAGAAATAAACTATAGCTCCAAACAACATCCCTGCAGCCAAAAGGGATGTCACAGTCAAAGAGGATTTATGTTTCTCACTAGTTTTGGGTCTTGTAACCTTTAAACAGATGAAATATGTCATTAAGAAAGAGACGTTGGTGCCTGAAGTGTACACCAAATAATCTGTCATCTCTAATATCAGACACACTGTAGTTTCTGCATGTTTTCTTTCTTCACCTTGCTGAAGGCTTTTTCCAAGTCAAAGCGTAGTGATTTGGGTTTTTGAATGTTTTCCTGCCTTCAGTCAGCCGTTGTTTGAATCCATTTCACTACAGTATGAAAATCAACTCGAAACAGAGACTTGAAACTTACTTGATTTGTGTATTACCATCATCGTTGTTGTCATTTTGCATGCTGATGCAGCTGAAAGAGTAGATTCATTAGGAGGTCTCCTCTGCTTTACCATGCAATGACCACTTTGAAAAACATGAAGTTAGCTTAATTTCATGTCTTGTATATGCCAACAAACCCATAAAATGATTCAAACCAAATTGTTACTCCATCTCCAAATACTGTGACTTTCCCTTTCATATCTGTGGCACCTCACAACAGCTCACATATTATATTTTAAGGAAATGTTTAGTAATTCCCCAAAACAGCTTGGTAGAGTAGTTTCTATCAAACAAAAAGGAGGAGAATTGGAAGCATTTGTTCAGTATTTTCAACAGTGGACTTTCAGTGCACTTGTGAGTATGTCGGGCAACAGTGTGGCTCGCTGATGTGTTTTTAATATCTATGGCACAGATGAAGAAAGGTAAATAAAGCTTTGGATATAAGTAGGATCAATATATTGTTGGTTTTTCATGTGGTAGCAGTTGAGAGTAGGAAAAATACAGAATATCACCAGCCTATTATTCATGTAGCATGATGTGTTATGTCATATCCCAATCTGGCTGCAGCAGTAGCAGCCAGCAGTTTGTAGTGACATGCAGCCAGTCAGTAGGAGGGTGAGGATCTTACTGGAAAACCACAGAATTTGTAACTTGCTCTTCAGAGGCTGAAGTCATTTCCCTATGGGCTTTGAAATTCAGCCTGTGAGCATGCGCAGAGAGGCTGGGTCAGCGGTGGGCCTGGGGAAGCATAAGGTTAAACAAGGGGTGAGCCGACGTTGAAATAAAACACAAGCAAAACGTGTTAACGGGATATTTTCCTTCTTACGTTAAATAAGAGTATTTCTTTAACATACTGTGCTATAATTCATAACGGAATTGTTGTGTTTTTTGCTCGTAGTGGTGCGTCACAGTTGAATAACTTCTGCGTGTCCCCCCCGTGAGCTGCGGCGGAATGGTTCGTCCCAGCCGTTGTCAGCCTCCGCCAGCCCTCCTCTTGTCAGTGCTCGTCTTAAAATGAAGCTTAGCAAGCCGGCGGCACCTTGCGGAGGAGAAGGAGAGGGGACTGAAATGTAGAGCTGGCATCTACTTTCACACCGTTTAAGGACGCTTTTATATCTAAATATACACAAACAGAGGGCCTTCATGAAGAGCCCCAAGTTATTAACACTATTATTATGTCGGAGGGAGCAGTCGCAGCCCGTGACTTGCTGTTCTCGGTTCGTCTATTTATTCCAGTCTGAAGCAGGAATTCAGATAGAAGGACTCCCAAGTAGAGAGATAGATTAGCTCCTCTAATCACCTGGGTTCTTTTTTTATATATATTAATATAATGTATATATAAATACGTCGCCTTTTGTTTTTGTCGCCCGTGTCGCATTTTATAAGCTTTTTTCCCACCACTCATTTTTTTGTGGAGAAGATTGTCAGGTGAAAGAGCCACACGAAAAGCAATGTATAACACAGTTTGGACGACGGAAAAAGCCGGCGAGGAGGGAGACTGGAGGGACGTGATGATGCCTCACTCCACCGAGCTCATATTTTATCTGGAAATGGACCAGCCGCCAGGTAAGAGGAGGCCCTGTGGCAGCGGGAGCTAATATCGGACATGGAAGTTTGTTGGGGGGGCTGGAGCTAGCTGGAGAGAGAGGGGGGTGTTGTGTTTGGTGTGGTGCCTGGTCAATTTGGTGGAAAGTTTTTAAAGCGTACATCCTGCTCAGACCCCACCACCACCCCACCCGGCGGTACTTTACGACATTTGGGTCGTCTTTCTCGTATGTCTGCTGATTTATGTTGATATGTTTCTTCTTTGTACCTGCACTATTATTGATGCGTTTTAGAAATTTGCTGAAATCGCTCATTAGCTTAGCATAAGCGTGTTTGTTTTTATGGCGAAGCAGACAGCTTGAGCTCATACCAAAAAATCATTTCTTATTTAAATTTGGCTTTAATAAGTTTCCAGCACACATGACAACGCTGTAAAAAAACACTCAACTGTGTGTTTCTTGCTCTTCGGCGTACTTGTTATAGCAGAAATGCTGTTTTGTGCGTTTATAACCGGATTTCTGTAGCTGCTACTGTCTCTCAAAACCTGCAGGCAAAGACTCGGATTGGAGACAATAGTCTCATGCAGTCTGTGTATAAAGGCAGCCGAAATGCTTCTCTGACCATCTGCATATAATGTGATAAGACAAATGACTAGCAAAGATGGCAGACATCGCAGCCGAAATTATTTTGGACAAAAATGCACAAATCGCAAACGCAGTTCGCTGTGGCCGAATTCGCTCCTTAAAATCGGCAACTAATTTCCGCGACTGCTTACACTTTTGGGGGGATTTTTATGCGTTATTGCTGCAAAATTAGATTCTTAAACGATACAGCTCCACTCGGATCATCCCGAAACCAGCTCTGCCCGGTGCCGACAAACGGGGAAGGGGGGATGGGACACACAGAGAGCGGAGAGGGACCGGAATAATGAACGAAACCAGGAATAAAAAAGAAAAAGGTCCCGAGCATTTCATAACCATAACATCCTTCACTGACACGCATCTACGTGCCTTTGTGCCCCTCTCCAGCCAACTGTCACCCAGAATTGAATACGTTTCATTCATTCGTTCCTTCATTCATTCATTCATTCCTCGGCGATTGTGCCAGTGTCATTTGACTCCCACCCCCCTCTCTGCTCCCCTCGGTGCGCTGAATGGATCATGGCGCAGATGTGGGACGTTGTGTTGTTTCCAGGAGGCGCTGTTGAATGCAGTTTGCCCGGTAGCCTTGTCCCTTTTTTTCCCCATCCTTTCTCTTCCTTCCCATCCATCTATTGAGATGTACTGTATATTCTGCAGCCACCATAAAGTGCAGCATTATGTCTGATCTTTTTGCAACAAGAAAATCCCCGAGGTTAAGATGCTTCATCACAGAAAAGTACCTCAGCCTCCAGAACACACAACATTCAAGCTGTGATCTGGAGATATTTCCGCTGTGTGTAAGCAAATAGGAGAAGATATCATTTCATCTGCGTGCACAGCTATTTTCTTGCATCCTGAAGTGAAATGTGGATTCTTTCATTTGTGTGTTGGAGTCAGAGTGAAGTGGATTGCTGCAATACATCCAGCCTCGTTCTGCTCATTTAAAGTTAACGCCTCCTTTTTTCCTCCTGGCTGAAGGAGAGAGGGATTGATTCTCTCCCCCTCTCTCTCACCAGCCTGTTCTCTCTCTTTTTTCTCTGTCCATTTGAGAAAGCTTTGTGTCGGAGCTACTGTGGCGTGAATGGACAGCACTCCCATTACGGCAGGGATGTAAATGCAACACGCCGGCTCTTTGCTGGTGATTCACACACTTAACTGCCACTGGACCTTGGCTTTTATAGCATCCACAGCTCTGTTTATTCTTTCATGCATAGGTGCCATCATTGTCATGGCTGAAAAAGAAAAAATGATGAGGAAAAAACTCAATCGATGCTTTGTGTGAAACAGTCAGCAAAGGCAGAAATGAACAAAAGGCTGCATTTCAGACTTCTGCAAAAATGAGGACTGATTCAAACTTCTTCACAGTGCAGTTGCACTTTTTCTGTAGCTCATACCTGCAGCGTGTTGCACAGTATAAGACGGTGCTTTTGGTGTGATGGTGTGCATCTCACCTCCGGTACCGGATGAGCTCCTCCGGTCCGCAATCCCATCAGCTCAACCGCTCCGCCTGTTTTTGGGTCCCAAACTCTCCGCCTGTCTTTGTCTCATTGTGTGCAGTCTGTGTGCGTTGTCTTTGTCTTAAACATACCTGACATGTACTCAGAAGAGCTGCGGTGACGGGAGGAAGAGGCAAAGAGACAGGGA